>NC_088171.1:1377933-1621408 GCF_028769735.1 Zonotrichia leucophrys gambelii
TGAAGACACAGAGTGGGCCTAACTGGAGATGACAGCTCAACAATGAAGAAGGGCAATGAAACTCTTGGATTTCTCCCATATTTCCACTGCCAAATTCCTCTGGGAAGTGTTTAGGACGGAACAGGCGAGGACAGTCAGGGAATATCATCTACTGCCTTTCAGGGAGACACATCCGTGAACCCAACTCGGGGCCAGATGCTCAAGATAATTCCAGTGGTGCCTTGGAACAGGCTGCCTCAGGAAGAGGTGGAATCCCCACACTGGGAAGTGGTGGAATCTCCATCCCGGGAAGTGGTGGAATCCCCACACTGGGAAGTGGTGGAATCCCCACACTGGGAAGTGGTGGAATCTCCATCCTGGGAAGTGGTGGAATCTCCATCCTGGGAAGTGGTGGAATCCCCATCCTGGGAAGAGGTGGAATCTCCACACTGGGAAGTGGTGGAATCCCCACACTGGGAAGTGGTGGAATCTCCATCCTGGGAAGTGGTGGAATCCCCACACTGGGAAGTGGTGGAATCTCCATCCCGGGAAGTGGTGGAATCTCCATCCTGGGAAGAGGTGGAATCCCCACACTGGGAAGTGGTGGAATCCCCACACTGGGAAGTGGTGGAATCCCCACACTGGGAAGTGGTGGAATCCCCACACTGGGAAGTGGTGGAATCTCCATCCTGGGAAGTGGTGGAATAATCCCATGTGGATGTGGCACCTGGGGACAAGGGTTAGTGGTGACCATGGTGGTGCTGGGGAATGGTTGGACTTGACCTGGGAGAACATTTCCAACCTTTGTGACTCTGTGATTCCAGTCTTGTCCCAGAGGAATGCACTGAGGAAAATTTATTGGCAACACCTCATGGAGGGGAAAGGTGGGTTGGCACTGGGGAGATTCCCATCTTTGCAGAGCTCTTCAGAGCTGGTTTCCCTGGATTCCACCAGCTGCTGGATCAGCCAAACCCTTCCATGGGATTATGGAGAGGGTACAGGCAGGACCATCCCGTAACCTCAATGAGCAGATCCATGTTTTTGGATAATGCCTATGGATTCCTGTGGAGCCTCCAGCATTCCGAGACACCAAATTCCCACACCACACACTGGTTCAGAGTTTTAGGGAGGGACCATCGTGAACCTCAAGCTGGATTATCCAGGAGACCTCCTTGGATTCCTTTTGGCTGGAGCCAGAGCAGATCCATGTTCCAGCATTTCCATGACAGAGATTTCTCCACCACAACCATTGGAAAGTCGTTCCCATGGTCAGTTATCCTGCCTGGGAAAACCAGGAATTCCCTGAGCTGCTGAGCCAGCAGGGCTTGATCTGACATGGCTTTGTCTCCTGTGGTTGGATTCCTCCTCCTTTGAGGAGGTGCGAGCTCGTTTGGAACTGCTCTCCATAAAAAAAGCAGGGAAGGTCGTGCCACGCCCTTTCCACCACTGAAATATGAGTGAAAATTCTCTCCCACATCCATTTCCCTGTTTTCATGAGGTTTGTGGGAATTTTACATCCCTGCCACCCCATTCCCTGAGTTCTATTTGGCTGAAATTTCCTGATTGGCACAGGAATTATAAAGGAGGAACGGACAGACTGACGGGCAGGGAAGGACAGAGCCTGAGGGCATTTAATTCCTTGGAAACCATCAGAAAAGGAAAAAGCAAGCAGAATTTATGCCTCTATAGGTGTTTTTCCAGCTTTAAAGCCTCCAAAGTGGGATTTTGTTCTGCATTTGTCGGAAAAATTAACTATGTCCAACATTATCACACCCAGGAGGGAAACTCCGATTTCCCCAAATGTGCTAAATTTGAAAAGAAATCCAGACAAAAGAATCACATCCAAATTAGCAGAAAGTGGAGAGATTTTAAACCCCTCAGCCTCCAGAATCTCATCCAGAAAATGCAGGACTTAGTCCAGCAACGTGGGAATGGCAGAAGCCGCCAAGTGAACAATACGAACCCACAGAAATTAAACAGACACAACCCATGGAATATTTCTGCATAATAAACAGCTGGATTTGCAAATTGCCAGGGCACAGGCACAGCCTCCTGGAGAAACCTTGTTTTTCCAAGGATGAGCCTCAGTTGGGCTCTTTCTCCTCTGCTAATTGGCCTTCAAATGAAATGCGATGGGGCCACTGGAATGAATTTAATTGAACCATCTGGACTTTCTTCTCCAGCCTCTTGTTCATTCCCAAAGATGTGGTCTCGTTTCTTCCAAGGAATTGCTGGAGCCAGGTGGAGAATTTCCACCAAAGGGATGAAATCCAGCCCCACCCCAAACCCCAAAAATCTCACCGAATGGCACAAATGAGCGCATCCACCTCAGAAAATTTCCTGCTCTTTGTGTGTCTGGTGCTCTTCTCACCCACACTGAGCATCTTCCAAGGCCTCCTGATTTGGGAGGCCAGGAGGAAGAGCCTGATTCCAACCCTCTGGACCATGGAGAGATTCCACTCATGGATGAGTGGAAAGGGAGATGGGATTTGGGGGAGTGCATGAGCTCTTTGACATGGATTTCACCAGGAGACTGAGCAATGGAGAACCCCAAATAAAGAGAGTGGAGGAAAGAGGGTAATGAATGAATTCATTAATTAGGACATAATTGAATTCACCTGGTGCAGATAATTAACTCTGATAACGCCCTCTCCAGCTCTGGAGAGCTCCTCTGGGATGATGGGATAATGTCACTTGGATCCTTCCTTTCCCCTCTGGCTCCTGGGTGGGGGTCGGAATAATCCACCCTCAGTGGTTAAAGATCCAATCAAAGCTGGGATGGTTTCACTTCCCTTCCCACCTCAGGCTTCCCAAGCTTTTACCAGCTCAGAAATAATGGGATGACCCTGAAACATTCCTGGGAATAGCTTTGGTCTGGCCACAGACCCAAAATTCCATCTCTTCCCACTGGAGATGCTTGGTAAGAATGTGTTATGATCCCTGAGGGTTTCCAGGATCATCTGGGTTGGAAATATTGCCTTGAATGTTGGTTTCGTTGATGATTTTGGGGTCTTTTCCCTGAAAATGTGGGAGTTTTCTCTCCTTGAAGTCACTCACAAACCCTTCTGCCATATTCAGCTGCCAAAATTCCAGGCAGGACAAAAACCCCTCCAAGTGGGCATGTAGGGACTATTATAGGGCAGGAATTTTGATAACAGGAGGAGGAGGAGGAAATCCTGGATCAGCTCTTCCCAAGGACCCAAAGGCCTCCCAGCCCCTCGCCCATCCCATACTCACCACGATAGCTGCCAGGATGGGCACCTGAATAATCCACTTCAAATTGCCAGCACTCAAGTCCCAACACCTGAGGAGAGATGGACATCCTGTCAGGAAAGCAATGGACTCCAGAGTTCCGTTGGAAAAACCCCCCTGGAAGGATGAGTTAAAGGTGGAGGGACCTTGCTCTAACCCTGCCTGCACTCAGTGAGATTTTAGGAATATCCCTTTTCCTGCTGTTATGCTACTGAAAAATGAGAATATTCCTATGGTTGGGATGGCTCTGCTCTCCAAAATGTGAAGTTCCTTCCAGCTCTTCCCACACCCATCCAGACTCATCCCTTCAGGGCAGGAACGGATCCTTTTCCACTTCTTCACTTCCTCACCAGAAAAAAAAATCCCTCCATTAAAAGTAATCCAGGTTTCATGAACACAGGAGAGGCTGAACTGATGTGGGATCACAGAATCCTCACATGGGTTGGGTTGGAAGGGAACTTAAAGGTGATTTAATTCCAAACCATGGGAGAGAGGTTGCTCCAAGCCCTGTCCAACCTGGCCTTGGACATTTCCCAAGATGAGGCAGCCACAGCTTCTCTGGGTGACCTGTGCCAGGGCTCCCCCACCCTCACAGGGAAGAGTTTTTCCCAAAATCCCATTTATCCTTGACCTCTGGCAGTGGGAAGCCATTCCCTGTGTCCTGTCCCTCCAGTTCCTGATGAATAATCCCTTCAGTTTCCCTGTAGGCCTCTTCAATCCTGGAAATGTCCCTGCTCATGGCAGGGGGTTGGGTTAGGTGACCTTTAAAGGTCTTCTCCAACCCAACCATTCCATGATTCCCTCTTGGAATAAACCTGCACAACTTCCCATGGGGACAGGTGGCGATGGGGACAGTGCTGGGGTTCCACACTCACTTCCTGGGGGTTTCCTTCAACCAAAATCCCCCAAAATCTTTAATCTCCATCCACCTTCAGTCCTTATTCCCAGTGAGGACTGGGAGGGCCGGTTGGTGACGTGGATGTTGGGATGTTGGGATGTTGGGATGCAATCCTCTATCTGCCAAGGAGGGACGGGCTCCATTGGCTCCCAGGAGTTTCCAGCAGCCACTGGAAAAGCTGACTCTGTTAATTATTCTGTCGGAATTCTCTCCATCCCTGGAGGCAGGAATGCCACAGCTTCTCCTTATCTGATCCAGGTAACCCCCACATGGCCCTGGCAGTTTTCCCAGGCCAGCTCCTCAGGGATAGGCGAGGCTGGAAAGCCACCAGTGCTCCCTGGAACCTCTGTGAGGATGAGCTGCTGTCACGGATGTGTCACCCGTCAGCAGCTCTGCTGGTCCACCCACCCAAGCCTGGAGCTGAAATCCCCTTTGGAAAGCAGTGCCTTCCCAGGCAGAGCCATTTGGGAATGCCCAGGGACCCTCATGGATGGAGGATCCTGGGGACATGGGAACGCCTGTGCGGTCAAGCCTGTGAGTTTTGGGGGAAAGGCCAGGTTGGACAGGGCTTGGAGCAGCCTGGGACAGTGGAAGGAGTTCCTGCCCATGGCAGGGGTGGAATGGGATGAGCTTTAAGGTCCCTTCCAACCCAAACCATCCTGGGATTGTAAAATCCATGGAGGAGTTACAGTTCTACCTCCCCACCACGACCAAACCTCCCTGACTGTGCTGCAGCTGCTGTGTCCCAAATTCATTCCTGCCCATTCAGGATTTTAAGGATCCCTGTCTTGTCCCTGCCCAGCTGTGACACAGCCCCCTCATCCCCAGGGATAACAACTGCAGGCATTCCCATTGATTGGATCCTGCAGAACAAAGGGAAAATTATCCTTCCCTTCCATCCACCATCCTCCTCCAAAGGTTAATGACGTCAGAGTAGAATTTCAGCTTTGCCTGGTTCTTTTTCCTTTTGAATTCACCCATAAATGCCACAAAACTCTGCACGTAAGAGGGAGAGAAGGAAACCCAGTGGGACTTACTCTGTGTCGGCCAGAGTGGCTCTGACGCTGGCCCACACTGTGACAAACACAGCAGGGAGTCCTGCAAGAGAACACAGGGGACACGAGGTCAGTGGGCACCGAGGGCACCAAAATTCCAGGTGGAGTGGGTTAGGGGAAGGTGGGAGGAGCAGCTTTTAATTATTCAGGCATGATCGAGGCTGAGCTTTCACATCTGAGAGCTGAACTGGTTCAGTTTGAGGGGCTCACAACAAAGAAATTGAGGGGCTGGAGCGTGTCCAGGGAATGAAAAGGAGTTGGGAAGGATCTGGAAAACTGAAGGAGCTGGGAAGGGATTCAACCTGGAGCAAAGGAGGCTCAGGGGGGACCTTGTGGCTCTGCACAGCTCCTGCCAGGAGGGCACAGCCGGGGGGATTTGGGATCTTATCCCAGGGAACAGGGACAGGAGCAGAGGGAACGGCCTCAGGCTGGGCCAGGGGAGGTTTGGGTTGGACATTTGGAAAATTCCTTCCCCCAAAGGGGCTGTGACACACTGGGACTGCCCAGGGCGGGGGGGAGTCCCCATGCCTGAAGGGATTTAAATCGCTGTGGATGTGGCACTTGGGGACATGGTCAGGGGTGGCCTTGGCAGTGCTGGGAATGGTTGGACTCGATGCTCTCTGAGGCCTCAGAGTGCTGGAACATGAAAGGCTGAAACTGGCTTTGGCCAACTCATCCCATGGGTGATCCCATGGCTCTGCTCTGGAGCCAGGCTGGGAGAGCTGGGAATGTTCCCCTGGAGAGGAGAAGCTCCAGGGAGAGCTCAGAGCCCCTGGCAGGGCCTGGAGGGGCTCCAGGAGAGCTGGAGAGGGACTGGGTGTTGGAGATTTTTTCAGGGATGGCCTAGAAGGCAGCTGTGAGGAGCAGGTTCTCACAGCCTGTTTCTGTGAACAGCAGAGGTTCTCAGGTTATTTTTAATTACAGGTAAAAGTGACAAACATGAAGGCCTTGAGAGCCTTGCATACCAGAGTTCTCAGGCAGCTTTCTCATAACAAGTGGATGTTCTATCTTTGGCTGTGTTGGGAAAGCAAAACTAATTTTGAGAACCCAAATCTTGGTATTGGAAACATAAGGAGGGGTTGGTGTGTTATCTCTGACCTATTGTGAGCTCAGATTTTGCAATGTGCATGAACTTGATTAACACTGTTATAAAAGGTGCCTGATTGATTAATAAATCGGAGTCGATGGCTGACCAACGCAAGGTGGGTCGTCTCCCTTCCAACTTCAATAACTGGGGACAAAGATGGAGGGACAGGACACAGGGAATGGCTCCCAGTGCCAGAGGGCAGGGATGGGTGGGAGATTGGGAATTGGGAATTCCTGGCTGGGATGGAATTCCCAGAGCAGCTGGGGCTGCCCTGGATCCCTGGAAGTGCCAGGCTAGACAGGATTTGGAGCACCCTGGACAGTGGGAGGTGTCCCTGCCCATGGTAGAAGGTGGAATGGGATGATCCTCATGACCCCATCCAACCCAAACTATTCCATGATTCCATGATTCCAATGGTTTTACGCAGCACACCTTCTCCAAGATATTTCCTCCCTTCCTTCACATCAAGGAAAGGTAGAGCAGGAGTCAGGCTCTGACAGTTTCTCCCAGAAAATCCCTGGATGGATTGGAAGCTCTGTTAAATATGAGGGAGCTGCTGCATGAAGCAGAGAAATGCTAAAATTTAGGATTTTGCTTCCAAAATATCCAGCCAAAGGCTCATTCCCAAAGGAACCATTCTGATTTCAGCACAGCTACCCCCAGGCCATCATCTTTTCCCTATGAAACGCGGAAAAAAATTCCCCAATATCCAAATGCAACTTTGTATTTATTTTTCTTTAGGGTCCAGTTATTTGTACAACCGAGTCCCCTACTGGCTTCCCTTAAAAAGCAGGATCCAATCCACAGTAGCTTCCACAAATTTGGGAAGAATGACCCCTTTCAGGTGGAGAAAAAAAAAAATTATTAAAAAATAAATAAAGGCGACATTTATCAGCGGGGACTGTGAAGAGGCTGTTCCCAGTCTAAGCTCGCTGGGGCTCGGGGATAAGCCCAGGCTTAACTTTCAGCATGCACTTAAGTCTCATTAGGGTGCTTAAAGGTTTTCCTGACCACGGGGTGTGGAGCAGGGACGGCTGTGTCCCAAACCCAGGGACAACGGGGCCCTTATCCGGCCTGGGAGCTGGGAATGCCGAGGTAATATAAGAAAGCATAAATAATTAAACACAGAGCCTCACTCAGGCCCAGCGCTCCTACAAAGCCACATTTATAAGGAATTCACCCCGCTCCACAATTCCCTGTGCTGCTGGCGCTGGGAAGAAAATCCTTGACCTGTCGCACTGGGAACTTGGAGAGAGGGAAGTGAGGGCTCGGGGAAGGTGACAGGCACCAGCTCTTTCCTCCTCCCCGCCATCCACCCATTCCAGGCTCTGGAAAATCATCCAGGGTTTAAATGGATTGAATTTTTTTGGTGCTCTTTCAGTTTATATCCACTGAGGAGCTGCCATGTTGGAAGGCTGCCCATGGAATATTGGATATTCCCACTACAGCGAAGCTCTAAGTCTGAAGGATGGATTTTTTTGGGAGATTTGGATATACTTGATAGGAATCTGTTCCTCTCTTGCCTGTCCTGAGCTTCAGAAGAGACACAATTCCCATTCTTGCTAATCCTGGGCTGACTTTGAGCTGCCAACCAACAATAAAATAGCCGGGGAAAAGGGTTATCCCTAAAAATCCCAACATGTGCATGGATGGATGGATAGGTGGATACGTGGATGGATGATGGATGGATGGATGGATGGATGGATGGATGGATGGATGGATGGATGGATGGATAGATGGATGGATGGATGGATGGATGGATGGATGGATGGATGGATGGATGGATGAATGATGGATGGATGATGGATGGATGGATGATGGATGGATGGATGGATGATGGATGGATGGATGGATGGATGGATGGATGGATGATGGATGATGGATGGATGGATGGATGGATGATGGATGGATGATGGATGGATGGATGATGGATGGATGATGGATGGATGATGGATGGATGGATGGATGGATGGATGATGGATGGATGGATGGATGGATGATGGATGGATGATGGATGGATGATGGATGGATAGGTGGATACATGGATGGATGGATGATGGATGGATGGATGGATGGATGGATGGATGGGTGGATGATGGATGGATGGATGGATGGATGGATGGATGAATGATGGATGGATGGATGATGGATGGATGGATGGATGGATGGATGGGTGGATGATGGATGGATGGATGATGGATGGATGGATGGATGGATGGATGGATGGATGGATGGATGATGGATGATGGATGGATGGATGATGGATGGATGGATGGATGGATGGATGGATGGATGATGGATGGATGGATGGACGGATGGATGGATGGATGATGGATGGATGATGGATGGATGGATGATGGATGGATGATGGATGGATGGATGGATGGATGGATGGATGGATAGGTGGATACATGGATGGATCAATGGATGGATGGACACACGGATACACGGATGGATGTGCTCCCTGCCTCCAGCCCAGCCCCCGCCGTGCCGTGAGCGACTTGTACAGAATCCACATTGTATGCGCTGTGCATTTCCAGCCACACACACAGTGTGTACAATGCAGGTGCTATAAAGTCAGGAATCTCCCCAGCAGCCGGAAAACGGGAAAGCTCTGCTGGCCACCCCACCCCACCCCCTCGAGGGCTTTTCCTCTGTCCGTGTCTCCCAGCAGTTTCATGCATGGAAACCCATGGAAAAATGGGTTTCATGCATGTGGAGTGAGGGAGCGACTGCTGGAAGGGAATTTAGGAATAAAGACCTTGTGTAGGTCTGGGAATTCTGGTCTCAATTCCCTGGGATTTAAAAGCTTCTCTGAGGAACAATGCCTGTGTTTTATGAGTCCCTCTCTGTCCCTTTTTCCTGATGTTTAATGGGAATAACAAGAATACTTTTAAGGCCTCTGGTCCTGCTTGGTACATATTTTTCAGGGCAGGATTATTCCTGCTTGGATAAACACGCAGGGCTCATCATCATCACGCATTTTTGGGGCACCTCCCACCGTCCTTTTTATCTTTCCCAGGTGTCCCTGCAATCCCCAATTTGCTGAAATCCAGGGCAGGCCAGCCGTGTGTGTGGGAATTAACGTGGTGTGAAGGGAAAACGCCAATGGAATCAGCTTGGGTTTCCTGGCTATTGGTCATGGTTCCTGAACTTCCTTCAAAAAACAGCTGCAGGGAGCTGGGAGTCTCCCAAGGGATTTATTGTTGCCCATAATGGCATTATTTATTTATTTTGGGTGGGTGCTGGCATGGAATGAGTTCCTTTCCATCAGCAGGGTCTCCTTTGGAAGAAGGGAGTTGAGGACTTTGATGGAGTTTGTGCCAGTGAGGATGTGGATTGAAAATTCTGGACAGGAATCCACGGAGGTGACATCAAAGAATTGCTCTTTGTCCTGCTTTTCCCAGAAATAAAATGTTTCAGGGTGATTTTCGCTCCCTGTTTCCACCTTGGAGATTTCCAGGCGGGACAAATTCAATGCTGATTATTGCCAGGATATTCCAGTTTTGGGGGCAAATCTGTCTTTTCCGTGGAACAACTATTTATCCCTGATTCCCCGTCACTCATTGCTGCGGTGTGGGCAGGATCCAGTGCCCGCTGCAGGGAACTGGAATTTTTCCACTGTCTCCAGTGGCTCCTGGATTGGTTTGCCCTTTCCAGTGCCCAAAAATTATCCAAACAATCCGCCTGAGCGGGTGCCTGTGTGGACATTATCATCCCAATCCAAACAAAGCAATCCCGGCTGCCCCCGGCGGGATCGGGATCGTGTGTTCTCATTCCAGAGGAATTTCCACGGCTCCTGGAAGCCCAGGGATGCTGGCTGTTGTGACAGGTGTGACTCCAGCCCTGTGGTCGCTCCGATAAAATGATTATTCCTTGGGAGAGCTAACGAGAGCAATCCCTGCCTGTGCCGACTTTTTCCCCTTTGGTTTTGCTTGTTAAACACATGGCATTATTTTCCAGCTGCTTCCCTCTCCTCCCAGATTCCCTCTGGGGAATTGCTTCTTTAAATCTGCTCTTTGCAGTTTAATGTTGTTTTTTTGAGAGGGGAATTTTTACAGAGCCTGAAGGTTTGGAGGAAGATGAGTTTATTTCTCTTTTCTAATTTAATTTAGTTGGGGTTTTGTTCATTTGCTTTAGCAAAGAGGTGCCATCCAGAGCCCTCTCCGGCCCTCAGCAGCTGAGATAAGAAATGCCAAACCCCCGAAATAGAACCCCAGAACCATCTGGGTGACGAGGGATCTTAAATCCCATCTCATTCCACCCCCTGCCAAGGGCAGGGACAACTTCCACTGTCCCAGGTTGCTCCAAGCCCCATCAAATATCTCCTAATTTGTTGAATTTTCCCAGAATTTTTCCAGCTGTCCAGGAGCAGGCTTTTCCTGAGAGATGGATTCCCACTTTGGAATATTTCTACATTTACACTTCCCATCGTTATCATCTGTCAGCACCAGCAGTTTCTGACCCATGGAGCAGCTGAACAGGAGATTTGGGAGCAGCTTCTTCGAAGGAGAAAGGCTGGAGAGAGCCCTGCCCTGGAATATTGAATCCCAAAAATCTGCAATCCTTCATGAACTCAGTTCTGGGTTCCCTGCCTGGCTCTGAGTTCCACCATTAGGGACAGCCACCAACTTTTTTTCCACAAAAGCCTCATTTTGGAATGGGGGTGTAGGGGTGCACACCTCAACCTTGCCCTAAAAATGCAGCCAGGATGTGGCCAGGTGGATTTGGGATATGGAATTTGGGAAGTGGGACTGTGCCAGGTAACCACAGCCCCCCTGGACAGGTTTTCCTGCTAATTCCTGTTTAAACCCACACCCCATTATCCTTCCTCACATCCTCAAGGATCATCGGAAACATTCCCTGTTCTCCTCCCAACCTCCAGGCTCCAAGACAACTGTGGGCAGTTGTTTTATTGTCCCAGCACCTCGTAACTCCTGGGAAGCCAAAATTAAAGCCAGGAGTGAACAGAAATCCCATTCTCCTCCGAAAATGTGCCTGCCCAAAACGTCTTCTCCTAATGAGCCCCTTCCCTGCACCCACATCCCGCCCCTTTCTCGTTACTCAGGGAAAAGATGCCCAAGTTGAAAGAAAAGGAAAATATAAAACTCTTCCCCACAAATTGCAGGTTTCCAGTGGTGTTCCAAGGCTCAGGAGACCTCAAGGATTTGAACCAGCTGAGGTTTGAGGGAGGAAATCAGAGCTTGGGGCTCTCATTGGGAGCAGATGCTCAAAACCTCCCACAGATTTCTGCCCCTCCAGCTCAGCACTGGTTTCTCAGCAGGAGATCCTGGGAAGAGGTGGGGACAAATCCCTGAAATTGGCTGTCTCATCCCAAATTTAGCCCTCACATTTCCTGCCCTGGAAGGGTGGCAAAATGTTGAGGGTGGTGAGGCACCACCAGGGATTTGTGGCAGGTTTGGACATTGGGGCTTGGAGCAACCTGGGATAACGGGAGGTGTCCCTGCCCATGGCAGGGGTGGCACTGGGTGGGATTTGAGGTCCCTTCCAACCCCATCCCATCCTGGGATTCCCTGGCTCTTTGGGCTGCCTCTCCAAGCCTGGGCTGATCCTTCTGGAGAGCCTGGAAGGGCCACAGTGAAAAACACCCCAATTCCAGAATGGTAACACCACAATTCCAGAATGATAATGCCACAATTCCAGAATGGTAACATCACAATTCCAGAATGGTAACGCCCCAATTCCAGAATGGTAACACCCCAATTCCAGAATGATAACCCATTCCAAATTAACCATTCCAGAAGGGATAACACACAATTCCAGAATGGTAACCACCATTCCGATGTAACCCAATTCCAGAATGAATCAAGATACCCCAATTCCAGAATGGTAACGCCACAATTCCAGAATGATAACACCACAATTCCAGAATGATAACGCCACAATTCCAGAATGGTAACGCCACAATTCCAGAATGATAACACCACAATTCCAGAATGGTAACGCCACAATTCCAGAATGATAACACCACAATTCCAGAATGATAACACCACAATTCCAGAATGATAACACCACAATTCCAGAATGATAACACCCCAATTCCAGAATGATAACCCAAATTCCAAATGTACCCAATCCAGTAATGAAAACAATCATGCAATTCCAGAATGATAACGCCGCAATTCCAGAATGATAACGTCACAATTCCAGAATGATAACATCACAATTCCAGAATGATAACGCCACAATTCCAGAATGGTAACATCACAATTCCAGAATGGTAACACCCCAATTCCAGAATGGTAACGCCACAATTCCAGAATGATAACGCCACAATTCCAGAATGGTAACACCCCAATTCCAGAATGGTAACGCCACAATTCCAGAATGGTAACACCCCAATTCCAGAATGATAACATTGCAATTCCAGAATGATAACGCCAAAATTCCAGAATGATAACATCATAATTCCAGAATGATAACGGCACAATTCCAGAATGATAACGCCACAATTCCAGAATGATAACACCACAATTCCAGAATGATAACACCACAATTCCAGAATGGTAACACCCCAATTCCAGAATGATAACACCCCAATTCCAGAATGATAACACCACAATTCCAGAATGGTAACACCACAATTCCAGAATGATAAAAACTTCCCAGTGTTGGAATTTGAAATATAAGGAATTCTTAGCATTATGAATTTGTAAATCAAAGTTGAGAGTTAAACACCGGATTTGATTTAAGACTTGGGAAAAAGCTTTTAAATTTAGGTATTAAAAATAAAAATGTAGATTTATAGTTTAAAGTAAAGGAACGTAAAGTAAGTAAAATAAAGTTTAGAGTTTTAGAGTTTAAGATATAGAAAAAATAAAAGTAGTTATAGAAGTAAACAAAAATATTAGAATATAGTATTATAAATTTGTGTATTATAATATGATTAACTAAGAAAGCTTATACTGTAATATAAGTCAAAATATTTAAAGATTAGGTTAAAATATAAATATCTTTATTAATATTGTTTTATTAATCAATAACTCCTTAAAAAGTCTTATAATTAAAGGCCTTGTGATTTTTTTTTTAATCCTATTTTTTAAAACTCAAAAGTCCCATCTCTAACTTATTCAAAACTCCCCACAAAAAATAATTATCACATCCCAGGATGGAAAGCCTGTCCTTACAAGAGTTGCTCCCTGCCTCCATCCCCTCTCCCATATTTCTGTGCATCCACAGCTTCCTTCAGGAACCACCTCCAAGAGACTTTTCCAGGAGCAGCCATGACTTACCCCAGCCAAATAATGTGAATCCCCAGAGATATTTCTTCTCCGAGAAGAATGCCATGAAGATGAGGCTGTGGAGATAGAGCCCTTCCACCAGGATCCAGTAGTAATTGGTAGCCAGGAAGTAGAGGAAGAAGGTGACAGCTACTTTACAGCCCACCTGCAGCGACCACAGAAGGACAGAGAAGGAACACGGGGTGAAATTCTTGTGCTGCGCAAACACATTGAGGTGGGGTGGGGAACAAGGTGGAGAAAGGAAATAAATCAGAAAAATCTGTTTCAGGGTTTTTTGTGAGGGGGGAAACCTGTGGAAGAGCAGGAAAGATGAACTGTTGGGAAAAAACCTCCTGAGCCAAAGATGTTTTTTCCTACAGCAGGCGAGTAGAGAAAAAGAGATGACGGCCTGATCCTCCTCTCTCCCAAACTGGTGGTGAGGGGCTCACACACTTCCTAGAGAAGCTGGGATTCATCTCTCCCAGTGTTTCATCTTTTCCCTGTGTTTCATCTTTTCCCCATGTTCCTTGTCCATGTTGGAGGCCAAGGGGCCTTGGCCCACTTGTCCCAGTCTGGGTGTCCTGCTGAAGTCACAGCACCTGGAATTACAACTCCTTCCTCAGCTCATGGAGAGGCCAAGGTGGGATGGAGTCACCCCATCCTGTCATGGATGTCCACACCGGGATCCTCCAGGGCTGTTTGTCTGTCCCCAACAATTGGGAACCGTCCTGCTGCCTTTGGAGCCAGGTGCTCCAAGAGCAAACGGGACCTGGAGGATTTTCCCTGGATACCCCAAGGTGTCCTGTCGGATCTCAGGATCTCAGTCCTGAGGTGCCGGGCCACCGAGAGCACCCTTGGGGGGCTCGGGAGTCCTGGAATGTTCCAGAAGTGTCTGGTGGCTGGACTTTGATCCTACACAGGAGACGACACCTGTATGAGGACAGGAGGGTTTCACCGGGGTGAATGGTGAAGGGATTGGTTAATTAGAGGGTGAAACACAGGGTTTAGGATTTCTGTACAGGGGGGTTTAGAGAAGTAAGATGGAGGAATTGGGGCGTGTCCTGTCCTTCTTCTTCTTCTTCTTCTCCTCCATCTTCTGTGGTGATGGTGGGACTTTGGGATTGGTTATTACTGAAAGTGCACCCAGCAATAAGAATAAATGGTATTGGGGAAAAATGATAAATATTGTACACGTAACAATGGGTATAAAGATAGGTGACCGCCCGGAGGGCAGCACAGTGTGCTCATGGCTGGCTGCTGAGCAGAGCTCTGTCGGGCCAAGAGAAAATCTTTTAGATAAACAATTAATAAACATAAAAACCGAAAGAAGAACTGAAGCCTCTTCTCGTCCTTTGATACGCGGGCTGCCCCAAGGCCACCCCGGGCCTTTCCAGGCCCTTCAAACAGCCGAAAACCCGACAGTGTCCCACCTGAGCTGCAGGGTGGGAGATCTGGGAGAGACTTCCAGGACATTGTGAAGTTAAAGCTGAGCTCTTCCTTCACACTGAGCTGAAATCCTTTAATTTTTTTGGGAGCAAAACCCTGAGTGTGGCCCAACATTCCCTTTGGACAAAGCCACCCTTCTTCCCAACTTCTCAGCTCCAGAAGAGACAGGCTGCAAAATATTGGTGCCACTTTGGGATTGATCAGTACAAAGCCAGATCTTGTCAATGCGGAGTCTGGGAAGTTGGATTTCCCAGGAATTCTGTGGCGGCCACATCCCTTGGTCCATCTTTGTGCGGTCCCTTCCTTTAAGAGGAATGCAAAGGACTGACAGAAAATGCCAATAATACTACCTTGGAAATAAAAAGAGATTTTTTAAATCTTGGCACAGATTTTATGCTAATTTTTTGTCCATCAATATATACATCTATACATATGTTTGCGTATTGATAAGATATGCATACATTACACTAATTTTCTTTCATAGACAGAGAGAGTTAAAATAGACTAATTAAAAATCCTCCTTAATTAAAATTAATATTTTTTATATTTATTAAAAAATCCCCATCTAGGTTTGATAATATTTTCTATATTTATTTTTTATATTTATTGCCTCATGCAGGGAAAGTGAGGCACTAATTGCAAAGTTCCCATTTTGTTTGGAAACAAAAGAAATCCATTAATTGTCGCCTTCATTGCTTGTTTGCCTTGCAATTCCAAAGAGTGGGAAATGCCATTAAATGCTAATATCCAAAGAATGCCATAGATTATCCTAATTATTCCTTATAATGAGCCCAGCAAGAGGAGAAACACCAAACAATGCAGTGAAACATTTTGTGTTCTTTCCAAAAAAAATGAGAGTTTTGGAGCGTGTTGAGCGAGACTCTGCAAATTAATGACACGGATGTCCGGGGTGGGAAAGGAACACAATGACAACGTTCCAGTTGGGACACTCGGATGCACAGTGGGACATTCCCAAACCCTCTGATTTTTCACAGGGTGTTGCTGGTCCCTGGTGGCAGCACAAGCTGGGAAAGACTTGAGAAGTCAAGCAAATCCAAAAGCAGGAATTTGATCCCTGAATCCTTGAGGTTGGAAAAGACCTCCATGATCACTGAGTCCAAGCTGTGCCTGAACCCACCAGAGCGCCGAGTGCCACATCCAGGAATTCCTTGGGCACCTCCAGGGGTGGGGATTCCAAACCTCCCTGGGCAATTCCAAGGCCTGAGCCCCCTTTCCATGGGGAAATTCCTGCTGGTGTCCAACCTTGGCCCAGCCTGAGGCCGTTCCCTCTGCTCCTGTCCCTGCTCCCTGGAGCAGAGCCCGATCAACCGAGCTGTTCCCTCCTGTCAGGAGCTGTGGGAAGTGAGAAGGTGAGAAGGATCTGGGCAACACGCAGAGCACAGATCCTTTGGGAACACTTGGCACTTGGAATCGGATTGGTTCCTAGTGGGATTTTCCAAGGATTCATGGAGTGGTTAATCCAAACTGGAATTTCGTGGCATTTTCATCCAAAGGAACCCAAAGTGGTTCAACAAACCAACAAACTCTGGCCCAACTCAGGGATCACTTGGGAATTTCACTGGACAAAATGCCTGTCAGTGGGAATTTTCCGGAAGGGATTTCACCTTGATGGAGTGTGGTGGCTTAATCCCATAAGCCTGGGAATTTCATGGCATTTTCATCCCAAAGGAACCCAAAGTGGCTTCAACAACCCAAAACTCCTGGCCCATCAGGGATCACTATGGGAAATTCAACAAGGAAAAATGCTGTCAGGGGAATTGAGGATTCATCATGAGAATGGGAGGTCAATCTTGCCTAATTCGCAGATTTTATAGAGGAAAACGCCATTGGTTTTGGGAAATCCATATGAATCCACAACAAGGGAAAGTGGGAATTGAGAGCCCACCTAAATGGAAAGGCGCTGAGTATCAGGCAATTTGGAGTCAAAACCAGGGGATTTTCCCCCAAAAGGAAAGGACATGCTGGATGCTCAGGCCTTGGAAGGAGATGCCCAGGGAGGTTTGGAGTGCCCATCCCTGGAGGTGTCCAAGGAATTCCTTGAGGTGGCACTCAGTGCTCCTGGCTGGGGACAATGCTGGGATTGGGGACCCACCAGCAATTCCAAGGTTGGATGATCTTGGAATTCTTTTCCAACTCAATGATTCTGTCTGAGGTTTTCCTACAATACCACATCCTACCCCCATTTTCCCTTCCAAAATGTCTTTTTCTCCATATGGGAAGAGGGAGGGAGAAAAGTCGTGCATTCCCCATCCGTGGAAGTGTTGTGAGCCAGGCTGGATGTGCCTTGTGCTGGGATGGTCAGGAATGTTTCCACAGCCATAAATTCCAGGGGATGTCAGGGCAATGTAGATGGGAATCAAACCATCAACTTTTACTGCCACGGGAGCAGCTTTTCCTCAGCTCAGGAACTGGGAATCCCTCTGAACCAATGGACTGAGAAGGGGAAAGGACGGGAAGAGGCTGTGAAAGATGAGTAGGGTGGAAAACTCCCCAAAAGAGGGTAAGTGTTGAACAGAGAGGACAAAGACACGAATCCTGGGAAACCACTGCTCTGGGAATACTCACAAACTGCGATTTATCCGCTGGAGGCGCTTCCGTGATGGATTTCAAGTCCTCCTCGGAGATGCGCTCCATCTCCTCCAGGGCTGACCCGGAGTACAGGACCGCGTCCTTCACGAAGATGCTGACGGCCCTCAGCATGAAGGACACAAACAGGTGCATGTGGATGTAGTTCCTAGTGCAGTGCAAACGTCTGGAAGAGGAGAAGAAGGATTGGGAAGTTCAGTCCAGCTGTTGGATGGAGCCAGGGTCACTTCTGGCCCTGCAGAGCCCCAGCTCCTCCCACCAGCACCTCATGGGGAGCAGAGTGATGGTCACGGCTCCCTGCTCTCCCATGCGGTTGGGAAGTGGATTAATACCTTCTCCAGGGGCTTCAGGGAATCATGGAATGGTTTGGGATGGATGGGTCTTCAGGGAATCATGGAATGGTTTGGGATGGATGCGTCTTCAGGGAATCATGGAATGGTTTGGGATGGATGGGTCTTCAGGGAATCATGGAATGGTTTGGGATGGATGCGTCTTCAGGGAATCATGGAATGGTTTGGGATGGATGGGTCTTCAGGGAATCATGGAATGGTTTGGGATGGATGGGACTTCAAGCCCATCCAATCCCACCCCCTGCCATGGGCAGGGACACCTCCCACTGTCCCAGGCTGCTCCAAGCCCTGTCCAGCCTGGCCTTGGACACTTCCAGGGATCCAGGGGCAGCCACAGCTGCTCTGGTCACCCTGTGCCAGAGTCTTCCCACCCTCCCAGCCAGGAATTCCTTCCGAAAATCTTCTCTAACCCTGCCCTGTGGCAGTGGGAAGCCATTCCCGCTCTCCTATCCACTCCTGCCCTTGGATTCCAGAAGCTCCAGAACTTAGGGCTACTGGAAAACCTCGCAGGACTTCCTGTAAACCATTATTTTTTTTGCCCAGCTCAATTTAGGAGTAACTCCAGCAGTAACTCGGGTGTGCTGGGCTGTTGTCCCTGTTTTCCCGGCTGTAAATGTCATCCTTTGGAGCAGTTTGTGGGCTCCACCCCAGCAATGGCAGCAGCGACCCCACAAATCCCAGTTGTAAAGCGCTTTAAGGTCCTTTTTGGAGGAAAAGCCTTTTTGGGGATGGTGAGAGGCGAATGGGTCAGAAGCAGGAAGAAGAGGTGTATTTTGGAATCAGGAATCAGGATTTTGGGAAGAAGGAACTGACCTCTTGGGGTGCCCTCTGTCCTCTGGAGCTCTGGTGCCATGCCTGGATTTATGAATGGATTTATATTCCTGTTAAATCCCAATAATCTGCACTAATTAAAGGCCGTGTTTTTATCCCTTTTGCAGGATGCTATGATAACAACACCAGCTGTTCTCTGCGCTCTTATAATCCAAATTACACCAAGTGGAACTGATGAGGTTTATTGAGTGAGGATTGGCTTTGTTCCCTGCATTTGAAAGGGAGTCAATGAATCTCTGGATTATTGAGGATAAAATCTGTCTTGATCCCTTCTGCTGCTCTGATCCTTGGGATAAAGATGCTCCTGCATAGTTGCCCAGGTGGTCTGGGCTGGAAATGAAGTGGGATAAAGACATGGATAAAGAAAAATCAGGAATTCTCTTGCACTCATGGACATGGAATATTTTAACAACCATGCCAGTGTCCAGTGGGAAATGAAGCGTAGGGAAAAGGTTGGGAGAACAGGAGTGTGGTGTTGGGATGGGGTCTGCGGCGCCCTTTGGATTGGGTTTGTCATGGATTTGGGATTTGCTGTCCAAGCAAACCCCCCTGACACCTTTTGCTGTGTGCTGAGAGCTCTGAGCATTTTCAGAGCCCAAAGCCACACATTTCATTCCCAGTGTTCCGTGTCCAGGGCTTGGCTCGAACTCCCCAAATCCCTCTGCGGACACCACGTGGCTGTTTTGGCCCCCACCAGCTCTTGTCCAGGCCCTGCTGGTTTTTTAGGAGAAGACACGAGGAGACATCAAAGAGAAGCAAATCTGGGGCTCAGGGGTCACCCTGCTCTATGGGGTCACCCGATAGAGCATTCCCAAAGGACAAATCCCTGGATATGAGTGACACCTTTCATCCCTCCCATCCCATGCTGTCTGTGCCAGCAAAAATCCCAGAATGGTTTGGGCTGGAAGGGACCTTCAATATCATCCCATTCCAACCCCAGCACCTTCCACTATCCCAGGCTGCTCCAAGCCCTGTCCAGCCTGGCCTTGGACACTTCCAGGGATGGAAGCTGCACCAGTGGATTGAGGAATGGATAATGAGGGTTCAAAGTGGCATTTTGGGGTCTAAATGCCTTGGCAGGGATAGAGGGAAGGGAGGGGACACAATGGAGTCAGGAGGGTCATTTTTGGATCCCTGGGAAGAGCAGCGGTGTGAGGAGATTGGAGGAATCAGCCTTGGAGTTTTCCATCTCTTTCAACTGGTTTATCTTTCATGAAAATTCAGACTTAGGGATTTCCCTCAGGGAATCTTATTTCTCTGCAAATCAGCCATCTAAAGCTAAGCTAGTCAGCTGCAGGGATGACAGGGACAGAAAATCCTGGACAGTATTCCAAGGGATTCCTGGAGACGCTCCTCTTCCCATTTACTACAAAGAGGGCCTGGAAAACTCCACCTGAGGGAAGAGGAAGGAATTCCAAAATCCCACCCGCCATCCCCCAGGAAGTTTGCCCTGGGATACCCTAAACCAGCCCAAATCACAGATGCCACCAGCACTGGTGGCTTCCTGAACTGCGCCACCCCAATTTTTTATCCTTCCGGAAAAACCCGCGGCTTCTCCGGCGTCGCTTAGGTAAAAACAGAGCCGCCTACCTGAAGTATCCCAGGA
Source organism: Zonotrichia leucophrys gambelii (assembly GCF_028769735.1). Lineage (NCBI taxonomy): Eukaryota > Metazoa > Chordata > Aves > Passeriformes > Passerellidae > Zonotrichia > Zonotrichia leucophrys. The sequence goes on from NC_088171.1 coordinate 1,398,286, forward strand.
TAAGGACAGCAACTGTGAGGGATCCCAGGGAGATGGAGTATCCAACAGTATAAATCAAATAGAGGCGATCAAAGACCTCCTGCAGCAGAAACGATGGAGAAAACAGCGTCACACGGGGAACGCGGCCCTCCTGCACCACACAACCCTGGCAGCACGCAGAGCCCAGATCCTTCGGGAATCCCGTCTTTTTTTTGGCAGCTTGGGATGTGGGGTTTGTGTTCCCTGAGGTGGGGAGGTGGGATTTTCACAAGGGATTCATGATGGAGTGGGGTTAATCCCATACCTGGGAGTTTCGTGGCATTTTCATCCCAAAGGAACCCAAAGTGGTTCCAACAAACCAATGAACTCCTGGCCCAACTCAGGGATCACTTGGGAATTTTCACCTGGATAAATGCTTCCTCAGCTGGGAATTTTCCCAAGGCATTAACGATGGAGTGGAGTTAATCCCTTGCCTGGGAATTTTGCATCATTTTCATCCCAAAGGAACCCAAAGTGGTTCCAACAAACCAATGAATTCCTGGCCCAACTCAGGGATCACTTGGGAATTTTCACCTGGATAAATGCTTCCTCAGCTGGGAATTTTCCCAAGGGATTCATGATGGAGTTGGGGTTCATCCCTTGCCTGGGAGTTTCACACCATTTTCATCCCAGAGGAACCCAAAGTGCTTTACAAACTCTTGGCACAATTCAGGGATCACTTGGGAATTTTCACCTGGATAAATGCTTCCTCAGCTGGGAATTTTCCCAAGGGATTCATGATGGAGTGGGGTTAATCCCATACCTGGGAATTTCACGGCATTTTCATCCCAAAGGAACCCAAAGTGGTTCCAACAAACCAACGAACTCCTGGCCCAACTCAGGGATCACTTGGGAATTTTCACCTGGACAAAATGCCTGCTCAGTTGGGAATTTTGCCAAGGGATTAATGATGGAGTTGGGGTTCATCCCTTGCCTGGGAGTTTCACACCATTTTCATCCCAGAGGAACCCAAAGTGCTTTACAAACTCTTGGCACAATTCAGGGATCACTTGGGAATTTTCACCTGGACAAAATGCCTGCTCAGCTGGGAATTTTGCAAGGCATTAACGATGGAGTGGAGTTAATCCCTTGCCTGGGAATTTTGCAGCATTTTCATCCCAAAGGAACCCAAAGCGCTTTACAAACTCGTGGCCCAGTCCAGGGATCACTTGGGAATTTTCACCTGGATAAAATGCCTGCTGAGCTGGGAATTGAGCTGGAATTGCACAATTTAGCCGTTGCTGGATGACTGATGTCCGGCCTGGGGGACTGTAACCCTCACCAGAAAACAGGGGAAGGAAATACTTTGGCTATGGGATATGAGGAAAAAAAAATCACCTGCGTTTATTTTTCCCCTTTTTAAATCCCAAGCAGCCTCTGCCTGTGGTTATCCAATCCAGACACAGCCTGAGCTTGCCAAAATCCCCTTGGAAAAGGCTCTGTCACAGAAGAGTTCTTAATAATTAATCATTTAGGAAGTTTTAGGTTGTTATTTTCCAAAGCTGGCCTTGAAACCCTGAGGTTTCCATTAAATATCGGGATATTTTCCTTGATCCTGCAGCTGAACTCAGGGATTCCTGGAAAGGGTTAAAATACCTGCCCCCATCCCAGCCTGCCCTGCCTTTCCCAGACTGATTTTAGCAAAAAATCCCAAAAAACCCAACCAATTCAGCGTCTTTCTCCTCATTCCCTCCTCTCCCTCGCCCTGCCCACGGGGCTGCAGTAACGTCAGGAATGCTGGGCTCTGAATGACAGCTCTGATTGGGATTTGAGGCTTGGAACGCCGTCCTGGAATGCCAAACCTCAGCCCTATTACATCAGAATCCGCAGATTTGGGAATGTTTCTCTGCGGTTTGCGCTGGAGGAGCGAAGCCCTTGCCAATATTAATTTACTGAGTGTGTCTGTGCGTATTTATGGGATATTTTTATAGATTTTTATAGATCTGTCTGTGCAGGCAGCAGGCCCTGAAAAGCCAAGAAGAAGAGATTTCAAAGCTTTCAGGGAAAAATATCCTGGTGTGATTTCCCTGCTGCCAAGCTGGAATCCTCCTGGAGCTGGAAAACGTTTGCCTCCATAGTAAAAAAATGAAATAATAATAATTAATAATAGTAGTAATAATAATCTCACTCCAAAGTTGGAATTTTCAGTAAAGCAAAAGTTGTGAGGCCTTAACAAAACATCCCCGAGCCCCATTCAGAAATTTCACTGGGAAGATCCACGTTCCTACGGATGGGAATGTCCTTGGGAAGAGCCTCTGGATTGGCAGGAGGTTTTGGAAAGCTGAGGGCTCTGATTGACCACAGGGCCTCTCTTTGAAAAGAGGTTGAGCACCAAGAGCCAAGGCACAGAAAGCCTCTCCTGGAGCCCTCCTTGGAGGAGGAGGTGCCCCAAATCCCACCTGGAATCACTCTGGAAAACCCTTGGGAAATGAGATTTCTTGGAGGGGGTGCTCAGATCCTTGGAGCATTCAAAGGGAAACCCTTTGGAGCAAAAAATTGAGGTTCTCCAATTCCACTTCTCCCTCACTTGGAGTTCCCAGGAGCTTTTCCTCCCTGGGTTTACCCATGAGGGGCCAAAATCTCCAAAGGAGTTCCATGGATCCCAAAGGAGGTCCCAGCTCCATGAAAACCACAACCAGGAAAGATCCTCCAGGTAGGAAAATACTAAATGATCTGCCAGCTGCAACGACGATCTCCATGGTCTGAGGATTGTCCTTAGGGAGCTGAGATGGATGGGAAGTTAAATAATTCCCAGAAAACTGCAGAGGCCACGATGGCCAAGCCATGGACACAACCTGGAGATCCATCACTCCAGGAAGCTCCCTGGAAGTCTCCTGGAAGTCCACCCTGAGGAGACACTGACCATCCCTGGTCATCCCTTGCTGGAAGAGGCCAAACCTGGCCTTGCCACGAGATCCTGGTCTATAACTTGTGGCAACTAAACCAATGTGATTCAATTTAATTATAATTTAATCAGAATATTCAGGGCTTTCTGGGCTGGTGGAGGTGTCCCTGCCCACGACACAGAGTTGGAACTGACTGGACTTCAAGGTCTCCTCCAACCCCAATCAATTCAGGATTCCAGGATTCCATGAATTAGATTCCTGCAAGAACCCTCCACTCTTTCGGCTCTTGCCATGAGTGCAAAAGGAAAACCAGACAGAGCAGGAATTTTCTGGATTTGGTGGCAAATCCTATCCTGAGTTTCATGGAGCTGTGCCCCGTATCCAGATTTTTTCTTTCATCCTTTTTATTCCCCTTCAGTGAGACACCAGCAGCACTCGGGTTGTGAAGCCGGGAGGGATCCAGTGTTTTTTGAGGAATGGGAAGGCTGTGAAAGGTGGGATCAGCAGCACAGGGAAACATAAATAAGGATTTCCCAGATGGAATTCCTGCAAAGTGTCTCCAAGCTGCTGATTCAGGTGTTGTTAAGGACACGTTTGGAATCAGAGGTTTGCTGCTTTGAGTGATAAACAAAGCCAGAAAATCTCTGTCCTTGCTTTTCTTCTAGTTTTTTTTTTTTTTTTTACAGGAAAATGGGACTGAATAAAAAGATAAATGGGATATTCACAGAATGGGATATTCACAAAAAGGGATATTCACAAAAGGCACTGATTTCCAAAGCCTCAGGGAAAACTTTGAGTGTTTTTGACCCTGTTCCCGCAGGACTCTGCTCCAGAGATTCCAGGCTCTGAAATCCTCCCAGTCTGGGATCAGCTCTCACAAAAGACCCCCCAGTTTAGCTTCAGACACTCCCATTTACTCTCAGACACCCCAATTTAGACACACATGTCCATAAAAATCATCTTTAAGCTCCTTTCCAACCCAAACCATTCCAGGATTCTCGGATTCTATTTCCAGGAACGCACCGGACCAAATCCATAGGCATGGAATGAGGATGGCACCTCGGGGTTAATTGAAATTATGAACAAAACATCTCCCAGATAATTTTTTTGATTCCTCCACAGACTTTCAAACCTCTGCCCGTGTCCTGCTGCAAACGCCTGACACTTTGCTGACATCCCTTTGTGGAAACTGGGGACAAAACAATCCGAACCCGTTCCTGTGCCGTCACTTGGAGGCTCCACAAAGTTGTTTGCTTTTCCCAGGACCCCAGAGAGCTCCAGGAATTGCTGCTCGGAACAATGGGGTTTAGATAAAGCAGCCCTGCAACACGCTGGGCCCTTCCCATTGTGTTTGGGAGGGGACGGATTCTCCAGGCCCCTCCGAGCTCCCGGGAAGCCGTCAAACCCTCACGCTGCAGATGAAGACAGGATTGGGGTTGGATCTGAGCGTGGCCCATCCTGCTGCTGGTGGTGGTTCCCAAGCTGAGCCAACCTCCCAAGTTGCTGGCTCTGACTCCCATTTCCCGGGATTTCGGGAGGTGGAGATCCCATTCACCCTTCAGCTCACCCTTGGAAAGAGGATGGGTTGGACCTGCTTTAAAACCAGCTGTGCTTGGCATCCCTGTTCTTTTGGGGGAGATGGGAGTGGGGGAAATTCCTGTTTTTTGGCCCAAAACATGCCATTGCTGCTGCCACTGTTGGAAAAAGTGCCCTGAAAAATGATCCTGCTGCTATTGGCTGGATGTGTGCAAGGTAAGGGAGCCACATTCTGTGGTTGTATGGAATTTGGGGAGAAATGGCTAAAAACGTGCCTGAGGTTCATCATTCATCATTTGTGCTGCATTTTATCCAGAGATTGAGCAAATCCAGGAATACAGGTCACCCTCCCTCCTGGTTTTAGGGGAATTCAAGGAACAAAGGAGAAGGGCCAGGCCAAAGGTTCTTTTAAATCTGCTCCCCATCTCTCTCATGGCCAGAAAGGGGTGCTTAGGGAAGAGTGTGGGAACAGAACAAATCCACAATAAATATGAGCTGCTGAAGGAAATCCAGAGGAGGTCACAGAGCTGCTGCAGGGCTGGAGCCAGGCTGGGAGAGCTGGGAATGTTCCCCTGGAGAGGAGAAGCTCCAGGGAGAGCTCAGAGCCCCTGGCAGGGCCTGGAGGGGCTCCAGGAGAGCTGGAGAGGGACTGGGGACAGGGATGGAGGGATAAGGGATGGAGGGACAGGATGAAGGGATTGGGTTCAAATTGAAAGAGAATTGATTCAGATGGGATATTGGGAAGGAATTCCTGGCTGGGAAGATGGGGAGGCATGGGAATGGAATTCCCAGAGCAGCTGTGGCTGCCCCTGGAACCCTGGCAGTGCCCAAGGCCAGGCTGGATGGGGTTTGGAGCAGTCTGGGACAGTGGAAAGTGTCCCTGCCATGAGGGACAAGACCATTCCATCCCACCCCTGCCATGGCAGGGACATTTTCCACTGTCCCAGGCTACTCCAAGCCTTGTCCAACCTGGCCTTGGACACTTCCAGCTGATTGTTAACTCCCTCTTTAATATTATCTGGAAGGGATTTGAGGACACACTTCCCTGGATTGCTTCATCCCACCTGGCTAAAGGAGGATTCAGCCTCCAGGGCTGTCAGTTCCCATCCTGCAGTGGTGATTTTCCCTGAGGAAGCAGCCCAGGAGCTGTTGCTCCCCGGGCAGTTACGAGCTGTTAATTCTGCAGGCTCTGATGGCTTTAACACACTTTGCTCTTTGCAGAGAGCGGTTTCCGAGCTCCTCTGTGTGAAATAATCCCCATTTATTCAGAGCAGGACACCAGCTTGCTCTGGGGCCCTCTGTTTGCTGCTTTGGCCAATCTTAAAATTATCCCAGCATGGCTAAAATGGGAAAACTCCCCACCTAAACAAACATCCCTGGCTGGAGATGTGTGCACGCACGTGGTGTTTATTTAGGTGTGGATATCTCCAGCTATCTATAGGTTCAGGCCTATTTCCAGAGATAGCCAGCAAATCCATATATTTATAGCCACAGACAGTTGGTTTTCTTTTTTTTTTTTTTTTTTTTTCTAAAAGCCCAGTTTCTTAAAATTCCCTCTGGTTGCATCTGCTCGGAGTCAGCCACGATCTCCTGGCAAAACCTTGGGTAAATGCAGCTGTTGGTGGTGACGCAAAGATGCTGCTCCCCAGGGAGGGAAATAATAATAGAAAACCATCCCTCGCTCAAGACAACGGCTCAATGTGGCCAAATTCCCCTGTTCTGACATCTCTGGACATATTTACTCCATGAAAAAGAGATATCAAAGGAAGGTTTATTAATCCCAGGGCTGCACAGCCACATTTAACGTGACAAGAGGCCTTGTGTGCTCACTGTGAGTAAAGGCATCAGCACACTGAGGGAAAAAACACATTTTTTTCCCTCTCTTTTATTTCCAGAGTGGTTTTCATAGCCCAAGGCCCAAGAGACCTGCAGAGGATGCACAGATAGTGCTTCATTTGTCGCCAGAATTCAGCCACCTCTGTGATAAAATCAGGGAATTTCATGACAAGGCACAGAATCACTGAGGGCAGGCCTGAGGAAGAGATGTCTTGCAAATATAAGGATCATAGTAATAATAATATTAAAATTAATAAAGAGATGTTGTTGAAAATCTACTCCATGAAAGAAAGAAATCAAAGGAAGGTTTATTAATCCCAGGGCTGCACAGCCACATTTAATGTGACAAGAGGCCTTGTGTGCTCACTGTGACTAAAGGTATCAGCACACTGAGGGGAAAAGTGCATTTTTTTTCTCCTCTTTTATTTCCAGAGTGGTTTTCATAGCCCAAGGCCCAAGAGACCTGCAGAGGATGCACAGATAGTGCTTCATTTGTCACCAGAATTCAGCCACCTCTGTGATAAAATCAGGGAATTCCATGACAAGGCACAGAATCACTGAGGGCAGGGCAGGACTGAGGAAAAGACCTCCTGCAAATACAAGGCTAATAAAAAAAAAAACGACAACAAACCAATAATAATAATATTAAAATTAATAAAGAGATGCTGTTGGAAATCTGCTTCATGAAAAAGAGATATCAAAGGAAGGTTTAATAATGCCGAGGCTGCAAAGCCACATTTAATGTGACAAGAGGCCTTGTGTGCTCACTGTGAGTAAAGGCATCAGCACACTGAGGGAAAAAACACATTTTTTTCCCTCTCTTTTATTTCCAGAGTGGTTTTCATAGCCCAAGGCCCAAGAGACCTGCAAAGGATGCACAGATAGTGCTTCATTTGTCACCAGAATTCAGCCACCTCTGTGATAAAATCAGGGAATTCCATGACAAGGCACAGAATCACTGAGGGCAGGCCTGAGGAAAAGATGTCTTGCGAATATAAGGATCATAGTAATAATAATATTAAAATTAATAAAGAGATGTTGTTGAAAATCTACTCCATGAAAGAAAGAAATCAAAGGAAGGTTTATTAATCCCAGAACTGCAGTGCCACATTTAATGTGACAAGAGGCCTTGTGTGCTCTCCGTGACTAAAGGTATCAGCACACTGAGGGGAAAAGTGCATTTTTTTCTCCTCTTTTATTTCCAGAGTGGTTTTTCATAGCCCAAGGCCCAAGAGACCTGCAGAGGATGCACAGATAGTGCTTCATTTGTCACCAGAATTCAGCCACCTCTGTGATAAAATCAGGGAATTTCATGACAAGGCACAGAATCACTGAGGGCAGGCCTGAGGAAAAGATGTCTTGCAAATATAAGGATCATAGTAATAATAATATTAAAATTAATAAAGAGATTTGTTGAAAATCTACTCCATGAAAAAAGAATCAAAGGAAGGTTTATTAATCCAGAACAGCACAGCCACATTTAATGTGACAAGAGGCCTTGTGTGCTCTCCGTGACTAAAGGTATCAGCACACTGAGGGGAAAAGTGCAATTTTTTTCTCCTCTTTTATTTCCAGAGTGGTTTTCATAGCCCAAGGCCCAAGAGACCTGCAAAGCATGCACAGATAGTGCTTCATTTGTCACCAGAATTCAGCCACCTCTGTGATAAAATCAGGGAATTCCATGACAAGGCACAGAATCACTCTGAGGGGAGGGCTGAGGAAGAGATGTCTTGCAAATATAATAATAATAATAATAATAATAAAGAGATGTTGCTGAAAATCTACTCTATGAAAAAAAGATATATCAAAGGAAGGTTTATTAATCCCAGGGCTGAATTAGCACACTGAGGGGGAAAGAACATTTTTTCCTCCTCTTTTATTTCCAGAGTGGTTTTCATAGCCCAAGGCCCAAGAGACCTGCAGTGGAATGTCACAATAACTCACAGTAATTGGACTGTCACAATAATTCAGCCACCTCTGCGATAAAATCAGGGAACTCTGTGACAAGGCACAGAATCAATGAGGTGAGGAAGAGAGCTCTTGCAAATATAAAGTTAATGATAATAAGAATTAAAAAAAGATAAATAGATATAATTAAAAAGCATTCGTTGATCAAGATATGATTTCAAAGCTGGCAGAAACATAAATTTTTTTCTGTGTTCTTTGCCCTGGGTAAGCATCACTTCAAGTAAGACCAGCCTGATCATTTAATCTGAACTGTGATGATGGTTTTATTTGTCTAAATATTAAATATTATTCCATTCACCTTTGTAGCTATGACAGAAAATTCCGGGCCAAAGATGCCTAAGCTTTGGCAACAGCATAATGAGGATTGAGATTTTGGGATGAATTATTAAAACAGCTCCTTAAGGGAGGGCTCACGAGGAGCAGTAATTTTCCAAGAGGTTGAGAATAAAAACGAGGTGACACCTCCTGTAAATGTCTCTGCTGGGAAGCACAGCCTGAGTCCCCTGATGTGCTGTGACACCCCTGTGGTTGGACCCCTGGCTGCTGAGAATTTCAGATTTCTGTGCTGCAGGCACTGACCCCCAGGAGAACACTGCACTGACCTGAGGCCGTGGAGAAGCTTCCAGAATGGAATGACAGAACTGGGATTGTGGGTGTGGAGTTTGGATAGGAGTGTGTGATATCACAGGGTGGGAAACTCTGAGTTTAAAGGTTTAGAATACAGTAATGGATATAAAGCAAGGTGGAGGTTTTAGAGTGGAGGTTCGTCTTCTTCTACACCTTCTTCTTCACCTTCTCTTGCTTCTTCTTCTTCTTCTTCTTCACTTTCTCCTTCTCCTTCTTTTTCAATTTCTTCTCCTTCTTCTCCATGGGTTTGGGTGGTTTTGTGTAATTGGATAAAAAGTCCCCATTGCAGCCACGGGTGGTTGGTTATTGGGTTAAAAGTGAAAATAATTTCAGTGTCATTTCTTAATTGGACAGTTGATCCTTCAAAGGCCTTGCAGAGAGAGAGATGGGGCTCCATGTTTAGTTTGTTGGAGTGAAGTGCTGCAGAGCTCAGGGTTTGTGAGAGTGTGACAGAGATAAGAACTGATAAACATCTGAGTCCCAACAAGAAATTCCATCTCACACATTTAATCCCAACCTTGGCAGAAAAAGAAGCAAAGACTCCACACCCTGTGACCACTCAGGGGACACAGACAAAGCCAGGCACATCAAACCCACCGCAGGAGATTTTGCTTTCAGCCTTTTAAATCACCCTGGAGGTGGAAAGTCTCTATTTCTTCCTTGAGGTGAAAATAAAAATAAAAATGTGCAACTCTGTTGTTCTTGGTGCCCTTCCTTTAGCAAGTCACCCTGACAAGTTCTGACAGTGGGAAGTTTAAAAGGAAGGATGTCCTTTCCCTAGGGGAAATCTTGGAAATCATCTGGACCATTCTCACCCCAGGGTGTGGGATGGGGGAGATGATTTCAGAGAATTCAAAAGTTTGTGCACTGATCAAGGCGCTCCATGACCCCAACACCTGCTCCAGGACCTTCCCAGAAAACTCTGGGGCTAAAAGAGTTCTTTCCACCATGAACGGGGAAAATCCCACCAAACTGGGATTTTCTAGAAGGGAACATCATCCAGGCCTTTGCTGGAGTGGCTGGAGCAGCACCCAGGGACACAACCTTCTGCTCCTTGTCCATGTGAGAGAAAACACTCAAAGAACTCATTTCCTCCTTTCCCTCATTTCCTTATTATTCCTAAATCATTGCATTCATGAGTTGCTTCACTCTTAAGGAGAAAAAAGCAACAACAGCAAAAAGCACCAAAAACACCCCCAAAAAAATAAAACCAAACCAAAACAAAAACCAACAAACCAATGAAAAAAAGCCAAACTAAAAAACAAAACAAAACCTAAACAAAACCAACCCTGACTCCAAAAACCCCTGCTCTGTGGTTGAATTTCAAATTAAGAACATTGTCCCAAAGGGCCCCCGGATGATGCTCAGGGAAGCTGTGGTTAGATCCTTATCTCCAGCTGTCTGGGATAATCCTCCCTGCAGCTGATCAGTTCCTGATGCCATGCCCCGTGTCCAAGGGGACTCTTCCAAGAGCCACTGGAAAACCAGAGGGTTTGGGTAAATTCTTTGGGAATTACAGGTGCATGTGGGTGGGAACGTCATTCTCTGTGGGACAAGGAGGTCACATCCTCCCAAGGGACACCAGGGACAGCTTTGCTGTCACCTAAGCATGGAATTCCTTCCAGACTTCCAGCACTACAGAGCCCAGGCTGGCTCACGGGGAAGAAGGAAATTTCTGGCAGCTGCTATTTTATCATTATCTGAATTTTTGTAAATTTATGGCTCATGGATTTTTTTTTCCCCAGGAGCACTCCAGACCCTCTCCATATTTTAAACCCTTTTATAACTTTGGAGTGTTGTCACTGTTTCCAAATTTTGACTACACCAGAATTAAATCAAGATCATGGAATATCAGTTAGGTTTGGGTGGGAAGGGACCTTAAGGATCATCCCATTCCCACTCCCTGCCATGGGCAGGGACACCTCCCATTGTCCCAGGCTGCTCCAACCTGACCTTGGACACTTCCAGGGATCCAGGGGCAGCCACAGCTGCTCTGGGAATTCCATCCCAGCTCCTCCCCACCCTCCCAGCCAGGAATTCCTTCCCAATATCCCATCTAAATCTACTTTCAGCTCAAAGCCATTCCCTGTGTCCTGTCCCTCCATCCCTTGTCCCCAGTCCCTCTCCAGCTCTCATGGAGCCCCTCTAGGTCCTGGCAGGAGCTCTGAGCTCTCCCTGGATCCTTCTCCTCTCCAGGCTGGACACTCCCAGCTCTCCCAACCAGTTGCTCCAGGTTTGATTCCACATGTGTTTGGACATCCCCTCCCAGAGACAGCCACAAAAACATTGGAATTTTTGATAACAACCTGGCAGCAAAATGATTTCCTGCTGTGGCAGAGGGAGTCTCAATGCCATGGAACAACCTCCAACCACTTCTGAGCGTCCCCGAGACCGCTCCAATTTTCCCCAAGATCCCTTCAGGAATGGGACCATGGCAGCTGCAGGAAACTTTTCTGCCTTTGAGGACAATTTTCCAATCAAATCATTGCCCATCAAAGCACGATGTGGCTTTGGCAAGCTCAGGACGGGTTTCCAAGAGGAGGAAGATGAGCTGGAGCTCATCCGGGGTTTTAAACGAGACAGAGGTCCGCGGGTTAGCCCGGCGTGAGGCCAGGAATTCCTGCTGTGTGCAGGAATGGGAATGCCTACCCTTTCCCTCGTCTCGTTGGTGAGGAACTTGGCGCACTCGCTGTAGTTGGCCCAGGTGCGGTTGTTGCCCGGGACCAGCTCCCAGCTCCCGTTCAGGTCACACCGGCGATAAGCGTGGCCTGCCGAGAGAGAGGAGATACGGAATGAGTGGGAAAACAGCAGGAAATTCACCCCAAATTCATCCCTGCCCAGAGAGAGGAGACATGGAGTGAGCGGGAAAACGGCAGGAAATTCACCCCAAATTCATCCCAAATTCACCCCAAATTCATCCCTGCCCAGAGAGAGAGGAGATAGGGAATGAGTGGGAAAATGGCAGGAAATTCATCCCAAATTCACCCAAAATTCATCCCTGCCCAGAGAGAGAGGAGACATGGAATAAGTGGGAAAATGGCAGGAAATTCACCCCAAATTCATCCCAAATTCATCCCTGCCCAGAGAGAGGAGACACGGAGTGAGCGGGAAAACGGCAGGAAATTCACCCCAAATTCGTCCCAAATTCACCCAAAATTCATCCCTGCCCAGAGAGAGGAGACACGGAACGAGTGGGAAAACAGCAGGAAATTCACCCCAAATTCATCCCAAATTCATCCCTGCCCAGAGAGAGGAGACATGGAATGAGTGGGAAAACGGCAGGAAATTCACCCCAAATTCATCCCTGCTGAGAGAGAGGAGACACGGAATGAGTGGGAAAACAGCAGGAAATTCACCCCAAATTCATCCCAAATTCATCCCAAATTCATCCCTGCCCAGAGAGAGGAGACATGGAATGAGTGGGAAAACGGCAGGAAATTCATCCCAAATTCATCCCAAATTCACCCCAAATTAATCCCTGCCAAGAGAGAGGAGACATGGAATGAGTGGGAAAACGGCAGGAAATTCACCCCAAATTCATCCCAAATTCATCCAAAATTCATCCCTGCCCAGAAAGAGAGGAGACATAGAATAAGTGGGAAAATGGCAGGAAATTAATCACGAATTAGTGGAAAAATGGCAGGAAATTCATCCCAAACTCATCCCTGCTCAGAGAGAGGAGACATGGAATGAGTGGGAAAATGGCAGGAAATTCATCCCAAATTCCCAAATTCATCCCTGCTGAGAGAGAGGAGGTATGGAATGAGCAGGAAAACAATAGGAAATTCATCCTAAATTCATCCCTGCCCAGAGAGAGAGGAGACATGGAATGAGTGGGAAAATGGCAGGAAATTCATCCCAAATTCATCCCTGCTGAGAGAGAGGAGACATGGAATGAGTGGAAAATGGTAGGAAATTAATCACGATTAGTGGGAAAACGGCAGGAAATTCATCCCAAATTCATCCCTGCCCAGAGAGAGAGGAGACATGGAATGAGTGGGAAAATGGCAGGAAATTCATCCCAAATTCATCCCAAATTCATCCCTGCCTAGAGAGAGAGGAGATATGGAATGAGCGAGAAAATGTCAGGAAATTCATGCCAAACATCCCTGCCTGGAGAGAGCAGATATGGAATGAGCAGGAAAATGGCAGGAAATTCATCCCAAATTCATCCCTGCCCACAGAGAAGAGGCATGGAATGAGTGGGAAAAGGGCAGGAAATTAATCCCAAATTCATCTCAAATTCATTCCCGCCCTTAGAGAGAGGAGATATGGAATGAGTGGGAAAATGGCAGGAAATTCATCCCCAGGTGGAGCCTGTTATAGGCTCCGTATATTATAATATTGTCTTTTCACAAATATTGAAATGGATTTTACATGTGTGGTGTTAAAGGACCTTTGTTATAAAGGTATAATTTTTATTTCTGTTGTTAATCATGCTCAGTGAAATAGCTGATATCAGTGTGCTTGCGATAAAATTCCTGCTGGGATGGGATAACGCCCAGTGCACGGTGGGAGGATGTTGTAGTGTGTTGTTAAGTTTCTTGTGTTATTCCCCCAATTTATGTATTGTTCTCCCCTATTATGTGTAAAATGGTTTCGTCCCCCAGTTTTTCCCGCCAGTGCCAGCCTGTCAGCTAAGTTGCCATAGTAACCGCTATTCATAGTTGCCGATGTGTAATTGCTCCTCCCCTGGTTTCCCTTATCAGTGAAAGTTGTTTCCTCCCTGTCCAGTCAATCACCCCCTTTCTCCTCCCAGGTTTCGAGAACCTTCTCCTCTCTGGAGATGGTGGCTGGCTGGGGTCCCAGGACACCTCCTTTACCTTTTGATTATTGGTCTCCATGGAGTGTCAGTTCTGTGAAGTTCATCCCCTCACCTTTCCCGATTGGTTCCGCCTGTACCCACCCCCCTCCTTTATAATCCTGTTTTCACCCCCTATGAAAAAACTTTTTCCTGGTTGGTTTCCCCGCGTTTGGATCCCGCAACACCTTCAATAAACCGATGTTTAACCCCCGGGAAATGGTCAGCTCCGATGTTTAACCCCCGGGAAATGGTCAGCTCCGTTCCTCCCCAATACCAGCGGTGTGAGCCAGTCCGCAGCCAGCACAGCCCGAGGCCCTCAGACGCTGAGGGGTCCTGGCCAGGAATTGCAGAGGGGCGTCGGCCTTTCGCCCTCAGCTAGTCAGACTCTAAACTTCGGGCCACATATGTTCTCCTCTGCACCCCTCCTTTATAATCCTGTTTCACCCCCTATGAAGAAACTTTTTCCCGGTTGGTTTCCCGGTGTTTGGATCCCGCAACACCTTCAATAAACCGATGTTTAACCCCCGGGAAATGGTCAGCTCCGTTCCTCCCCTATACCAGCGGTGTGAGCCAGTCCGCAGCCAGCACAGCCCGAGGCCCTCAGACACCGAAGGGCGCTGGCCAGGAATTGCAGAGGGGCGTCGGCCTTTCGCCCTCAGCAGCCGGACTCTAAACTTCGGGCCACATATGCCCCCCTCTGCACCCCTCCTTTATAATCCTGTTTCACCCCCTATGAAAAAACTTTTTCCCGGTTGGTTTCCCCGCGTTTGGATCCCGCAACACCTTCAATAAACCGATGTTTAACCCCGGGAAATGGTCAGCTCCGTTCCTCCCCAATACCAGCGGTGTGAGCCAGTCCGCAGCCAGCACAGCCCGAGGCCCTCAGACACCGAAGGGTGCTGGCCAGGAATTGCAGAGGGGCGTCGGCCTTTCGCCCTCAGCTAGCCGGACTCTAAACTTCGGGCCACATATGCCCCCCTCTGCAGGAGGGGAGTTTGGAATTTCCAAACCCACCTTTGTGGTTGAAGTCGTAGATGTACTCGGGGCAGGGCATGGCCACCACCTTGCCGGGCACGCCCTCGGGCCAGCACACGATGCCGTCCCACTCCGGAAGGCAGAATCCATCTGTGGGAGAGAATGGGGACAGAGAGGGGTCACTGCACCTGCGGAGGGGACACCGGGGCCCCCCATGCTTGGAGGGCTCTCCGTGAAGAACCAGCGCCGGCATTCCGTTGGGAAATCTGTCCTAGGAATATTGCCAGTTCCTTCTCAGAGTGTGGCTCCAGAAGGTGCGAATTATCCCAAGTTTCATTCCACAAGGACAAACTGTGTCCAGCTCTGGGATCGCCAGGATTGGAATGATGTGGAACCGCTGGAGAGATCCAGAGGAGGCAGCTCCAGAGATGTTTCTCCCAGGGCTGGAGCCCCTCTGCTCTGGAGCCAAGTTGGAAGATCTGGGAATGTTTATGTGGAGAGGAGAAGCTCCAGGGAGAGCTCAGAGGCTGGAGGGGCTCCAGGAGAGCTGGAGAGGGACTGGGGACAAGGCATGGAGGGACAGGACACAGGGAATGGCTTTGAGCTGAAGGAAGTAGATTTAGATGGGATATTGGGAAGGAATTCCTGGCTGGGAGGGTGGGGAGGAGCTGGGATGGAATTCCCAGAGCAGCTGTGGCTGCCCCTGGATCCCTGGAAGTGCCCAAGGCCAGGCTGGAGCAGCCTGGGACAGGGAGGTGTCCCTGCCATGGCAGGGGTGGAATGGGATCATCTCCCCAGATCACGGACCTGCTCTTGCCCTTGCTGAATTCCAGAAATTTCCTCCCTGCCCATCTCCCCAACATGTCCAGATCCCTCTGAAGGGCTCCACAACTCCCAAGGCATCGCTCGCTCCCAGCTCCATGTCCTCAGGGAACTCCTCTGCTTTGGGCTGGGTAACTGCAGCCACCCATGGAATTCCAGCTGCAATATTGAGAATGAAATGCTCAAAGTGGCAGATCTGCCCCAAATCTGCCCCCAGAGCTGTGTCTGCCCTCAGTCATGAGGTCATCGGGTGCTGGACACAGGAGGCACCTGGGAAGCAAAAGGAACAGGAACCACCTGTGGTATTTTCTGAGACCCTGTCGGAGGGAGGAATGGTGAATTTGACTCCATGCTCTTAGAAGGCTAATTTATTGTTTTATGATCTATATTATATTAATGAATACTAAGCTAAAGAATGCAGAAAAGATACAGACAGAAGGCTAAAAAGATAATAATGGAAACTCGTGACTCTCTCCTCAGAGTCTGACACAGCTTGATGGTGACTGGTCATTAAATAAAAACAATCCACATGAAACCAATCAAACAATCACCTGTGGGTAAACAATCTCCAAACACATTCCAAAGCAGCAAGACACAGGAGAAGCAAATCAGATAATTATTGTTTTCATTTTCCTCAGAGGCTTCTCAGCTTCCCAGGAGCAAAGTCCTGGCCAAAGAGATTTTTCAGAAAATAGGATGGTGACAACCACCTGCTCTTATCTGCCAAAAATTCCTAATGGAACTTGCAAATAAAATCCAAATTTGTGGAAATCCAAACAAGGCCAAGCGCGGTCCTTGGATACCAAAGCTTCCCACCATGGAGGAATTCATCCTTCCTCACCAATGTGATTCCCAAAGATTAAAGGAAAACCAGGATTGCCTCAAAGCCCTTTGGCTGGTCCAGGCTCAGAGCCGACACGGATTAATTCAGTTTGGTGGTTTTTAGGACGCGAAAAACACTGAAAATCTCATTGTTTAGCGGCTGATTTCTTATCTCTGATTTAGTGTGGATGAAAAGGACCAGACAAATGGCAGCCTTTCTTCTAAAGCATCAGCTGGGAGTGTGGGTCAGGAGCAAAAATTCCTCAACATCCTCGTGATAAAAAAAAAAAAGAGGGAAATAATTTATTCCATTTTCTCTGCTTCTTAGGAGGAGAAAAATTCATTTCCTATTCATGAAAACTGGGAAAACCCTTCCCTCTGGCTCATTATTTGCAGGATAATTTACACTGGGAAAAAAAAGAGTTTATTTATTTCTCAGTTCTCTGGAAGGTACAAAAGACAAAGGAAAAAAAACCAAAAAACAACACAGGGCCCCACAAAATTTGGCTCAGGACAAAATGTTGATGTCCTTGACGTCTTTTCTGCAGACAAGAAAGTAAATAAAGATTTAATGGAGCCCTCAAAGTGCTCTTGCCTAAAATAAAATCAGTTCTTATGACAAAATAAATCAATTTGAGTAAACATTAAAAGAAACACAGTAGAGAAACAACTCTGAGAGAAAAACAGTCCTCCAAAAGTGCTCTGAGAGGGAAAAATCTCCCGTTTTCCCAAAATCTTCACAAATTGCAAAGAGCAATTTCACTTTTAAGAGGTTTCATTTCTCATCCCACTGAAATATGTGTTCAGAAAAGAAGAAAGTGCTGAATTTTGTGGTGGGTGCATCCTCCTTGTGCTGGAAAAACTGATAACAAACCACACAATCATTGATTTTGGGGTATTTTGAACCCTCAAATCCTCCCCAAAAGCTGAAGGTGGAGGAACGTTTTTGGATTGCTGCTTTACGGGAGGACGATTTGGGGAGCCAAGATCTGCCCTAGAAATAGTTAAAAAAGATGATTGCTGCATTTAAAATCGTGACCTCTGCATGGAAATGATTCCTTAAATGATTTAATCCTGAGTCATCAAAGAATTATCCTGAGCCATCCTGAACATTAAATCCTGATAAGAATCCAGTGGGACTCAAAATCTGGGAAGTGTCTGAGCTTCCCAACAGAAGGATCCGTCGCTGTTACCAAGACCTGAACTCCCCCAAAGAAATCTCTTCCCCTCCTCTCCATCATCTCTGGCCTCTCTATCCCAATTCCTTGCTTGGAAAACCATTCCAGGAAAATGTGGAGGAGGGATAAAACATCTCAGTGGTGGTTTCCTTCCTGGAATTCCCAGGTGATGGATGACGAGTTGAGGGAAGGGCAGGTGGAAATTTGGGAGCTGCCACCTGGACACTGCCCTAAAATTCAGGATAACAGAGCTGTTCCCTGAAAATCCTGGGAGCCACGGGGGAAGGAGAGAGGATTTCGGTCGGGAACAGGGATTGTAGATAGGGAAACCTGGTGAGGAACATCCACAGGTCAAGCCAGGAGCCTCTGGAGCTCCTGGAATGATGGGAGGAGTTCCTGCACTGACTGATAAAACATCTCAGTGGTGGTTTCCTTCCTGGAATTCCCAGGTGATGGATGAGAAGTTGAGGGAAGGGCGGGTGGAAATTTGGGAGCTGCCACCTGGACACTGCCCTAAAATTCAGGATAACAGAGCTGTTCCCTGAAAATCCTGGGATTTTCAGAGGATTTGGGTCGGGAACAGGGATTGCAGGTAGGGAAACCTGGTGAGGAACATCCACAGGTCAAGCCAGGAGCCTCTGGAGCTCCTGGAATGATGGGAGGAGTTCCTGCACTGACTGATAAAACATCTCAGTGGTGGTTTCCTTCCTGGAATTCCCAGGTGATGGATGACGAGTTGAGGGAAGGGCAGGTGGAAATTTGGGAGCTGCCACCTGGACACTGCCCTAAAATTCAGGATAACAGAGCTGTTCCCTGAAAATCCTGGGATTTTCAGAGGATTTGGGTCGGGAACAGGGATTGTAGATAGGGAAACCTGGTGAGGAACATCCACAGGTCAAGCCAGGATCTGCTGGAGCTCCTGGAATGATTGGAGGAGTTCCTGCACTGACTGATAAAACATCTCAGTGGTGGTTTCCTTCCTGGAATTCCCAGGTGATGGATGAGGAGTTGAGGGAAGGGCGGGTGGAAATTTGGGATCTGCCACCTGGACACTGCTCCAAAATTCAGGATAACAGAGCTGTTCCCTGAAAATCCTGGGATTTTCAGAGGATTTGGGTCGGGAACAGGGATTGTAGATAGGGAAACCTGGTGAGGAACATCCACAGGTCAAGCCAGGAGCCTCTGGAGCTCCTGGAATGATTGGAGGAGTTCCTGCACTGACTGAAACTCTCAGAAAACCTTTCAAAATGGAAATATGGACTGATACCAGGAGCAGCCAGATATCAGTCCATATGGGGCTGATACTTTGGGATTTTGGATCCACATTCCTGGGGTTTAACACAGCCAAAAGCCCTTTGTCCCCTCAGTGTCCTGGACAGGAGCCTCACCATCCTCATCTCCTGCCCCAAATCCCTCCAGTCCTCCCATCTAAGGAAACCTCCTTGGGAGCACAAGGGGGAATGGGTTTAAACCACAGCAAGGTTCATTCCCACTAACTACAAGGAAGAAATTTTTAAAATGACAGTTATAAAAATGTATACTTTAAATAATTTTTATCATGAATTTTAAAATATTTTTTATGATAAAAATTGTAATTTTTAATAATTTTTACATAATGGTGGAACACTGGAACAGCCTTTCCAGAGAATTTGTGGATGCTCCTGGATCTCTGGAAGTGTCCAAGGCCAGGTTGGACAGGGCTTGGATCACCCTGGGATTGTGGGAGCTGTCCCAGGGTGGTGGAATGGGATAATCTTTAGGGGCCTCTCCCAAACCCAAATCATCCCATGAACCTCTGATAAAACAGGAAAGGAAAATCCCGTATTTCCCATTGTGCTGGAATCCAAACAAGCCATTCCTTTCTGTTTGTTTGCCCAAAGAGCTCCTCCAAACATTTTTTTTTTTCATGAATTTATAAAAACATTCACAGTATCAACAACTTGGCTTCTCCCTTTGTTTTCCTTTTCGCCCGGTCATTTCTCCAAGGAGATCCAGGCTGAATTCCAAGAAGAAACCAGAAAATTGGGGAAGCTTGGCCTGTTAATGATAAATCAGTCCCCCCTGAGACACTGGTAACAATATTCCAAAGCACAGAGAATTCCAGAGGATCCAGTTGGAAAAGCTTATTGAAAACCTCTTGGAATTTTGGGGAAACTGAGTTTGAGGGTTCCATTGTGTTGTTTGAATTGATCCACGTAGCTCAGGACGTTGGACTGGAAAAGTCACACATTTCTTTCCTTGGAAGAAATAGTAGGATTCAGGGATGATGGAAGTCCAAAGGAATTCATAAACTGTTAAGAAAACAAGGAAATCTCACACTTATCCCACATCCCAGAGTGTTTTGGGTGTGTATCCATCGTTCAGGCAACGCTGAAGGGATGATCCTGTTTATCCCTCGGGGATTTGCCTCTTCCAAATCCAGAGCTGCGTTTCTCACGGATGGAGACACGGAAGGTGGGAATGGCGCTGGAATTCCTCATGATTTGAGGACATCACTGACCATTCCAGTGCTGGAGAAATGAGTCCTGAAGGGAAACATGAGACCCCTCCAGGATCCCATTGGCTCTTGCCCACCAGGACATCTCTTGGATCTCTCCTTCCCCCCTGAAGCACACGGAAGTTGCAGTCATTCCAAGATAGGAACAAACAAAAACTCTCTTGGATGACATTCCTGAAGAAATGAGGCCTGAAGGGAAGCATGGGATCCCTCCAGGATCCCATTGGCTCTTGTCCACCACCAGGACATCTCTTGGATCAATCCTTTCCTGTTGAAAGTTGGAATCTCAGGGCGTGGAAGCTGAAGTCATTCCAAGATGGGAACAAACAAAAGCACTCTCTTCGATGACATTCCTGAAGAAATGAGATCTGAAGGGAAGTTTGGGATCCCTCCAGGATCCCATTGGTTCTGGTCCACCAGGACATCTCTTGGATCAATCCTTTCCTGTTGAAGGTTGGAATCTCAGGGCATGGAAGTTGAAGTCATTCCAGGACAGGAACAAGCAAAAAACCTCTTGGATGACATTCCTGAAGAAATGAGACTTGAAGGGATACAAGGGATCCCTCCAGGATCCCATTGTCTCTTGTCCACCAGGATATCTCTTGGATCTCTCCTTCCCCCCTGAAGCACACGGAAGTTGAAGTCATTCCAAGACAGGAACAAACAAAAACTCTCTTGGATGACATTCCTGAAGAAATGAGACCTGAAGGGAAGTTTGGGATCCCTCCAGGATCCCATTGGTTCTGGTCCACCAGGACATCTCTTGGATCAATCCTTTCCTGTTGAAAGTTGGAATCTCAGGGCATGGAAGCTGAAGTCATTCCAAGATGGGAACAAACAAAAGCACTCTCTTCGATGACATTCCTGAAGAAATGAGATCTGAAGGGAAGTTTGGGATCCCTCCAGGATTCCATTGGTTCTTGTCCACCACCAGGACATCTCTTGGATCAATCCTTTCCAGTTGAAAGTTGGAATCTCAGGGCATGGAAGCTGAAGTCATTCCAAGATGGGAACAAACAAAAGCACTCTCTTCGATGACATTCCTGAAGAAATGAGACCTGAAGGGAAACATGGGATCCCTCCAGGATCCCATTGGTTCTGGTCCACCAGGACATCTCTTGGATCAATCCTTTTCCATTGAAGGTTGGAATCTCAGGGCATGGAATTTGAAGTCATTCCAAGATGGGAACAAGCAAAAAACCTCTTGGATGACATTGCTGAAGAAATGAGACTTGAAGGGATACAAGGGATCCCTCCAGGATCTCATTGGTTCTGGTCCACCAGGACATCTCTTGGATCTCTCCTTCCCCCCTGAAGCACATGGAAGTTGCAGTCATTCCAAGATGGGAACAAACAAAAACTCTCTTGGATGACATTCCTGAAGAAATGAGGCCTGAAGGGAAGCATGGGATCCCTCCAGGATTCCATTGGTTCTTGTCCACCACCAGGACATCTCTTGGATCAATCCTTTCCTGTTGAAGGTTGGAATCTCAGGGCATGGAAGCTGAAGTCATTCCAGGACAGGAACAAGCAAAAAACCTCTTGGATGACATTCCTGAAGAAATGAGATCTGAAGGGAAGTTTGGGATCCCTCCAGGATTCCATTGGTTCTTGTCCACCACCAGGACATCTCTTGGATCAATCCTTTTCCATTGAAGGTTGGAATCTCAGGGCATGGAAGCTGAAGTCATTCCAGGACAGGAACAAACAAAAGCACTCTCTTCGATGACATTCCTGAAGAAATGAGATCTGAAGGGAAGCATGGGATCCCTCCAGGATCCTACTGGTTCTTGTCCACCACCAGGACATCTCTTGGATCAATCCTTTCCTGCTGAAGGTTGGAATCTCAGGGCATGGAAGTTGAAGTCATTCCAGGATGGGAACAAGCAAAAAACCTCTTGGATGACATTGCTGAAGAAATGCGGTCTGAAGGGAAGTTTGGGATCCCTCCAGGATCCCATTGGTTCTGGTCCACCAGGACATCTCTTGGATCAATCCTTTCCTGTTGAAGGTTGGAATCTCAGGGCATGGAAGCTGAAGTCATTCCAAGATGGGAACAAGCAAAAAACCTCTTGGATGACATTGCTGAAGAAATGAGACTTGAAGGGATACAAGGGATCCCTCCAGGATCCCATTGGTTCTTGTCCACCAGGACATCTCTTGGATCAATCCTTTTCCACTGAAGTTTGGAATCTCAGGGCATGGAATTTGAAGTCATTCCAAGATGGGAACAAGCAAAAACACTCTTGGATGCCATTGCTGCAGGATTTCCCCCAGGAAGGCGGGAAGGCCAATCCCAGAACACTTTGGGAAGGGGCTGTCCCAAATGCATCCCTCATTTCACTCCCTGACTTCTCTCCCTCACCTGAGCCAAGTCAGAATCCCAGAATCCCAGAAGTTGCTTTGGTAGGAGAGAGAAAAGCAGGAGCAGATTTGGGCCATCCCTGCTCAGGGTGCATGGAGAGTTTTTCCCTCCTTCCTGCTCCTATCCCAAGCCCTGTAGTAAACCCCTCAGGTTTAGCCAGGGCCCCTTGGAGAACAGAATGCTGACACAGCGGCAAAGAAGTTTCCTGTCTCCAGGGACATCCGCCTTGTACCTTATCCCTATAGCCATGGAAGGCAATATTGTGTTAAACCCTACCATTGGTCACTTATGGTCACTCTAACACCTTTGCCATTGGTCAGGATTGGATCCAGGCCAAGGGTATAACAGTAGCACACTGTACCCCTACTAACTGGGAAGAAGAAGAGCTGAGACCCTTCACAGACCCTCCAATAAAGCCACACTCGTGGAACAGCCAGCGTCTTCTGCTTCTCCTCTCTCTGCCGTCTGCTGGAGCCTTAGGCCAAGGGAAAAGCTACCTAGCAAGCAAAGCTGAAATCACAAGAGCTGCCTGATCACTAAGAGCTGAATATTCCCTGCTTGCTAGGGGCTGACCCGCGGCCTTGGTCTGAGAGCGAGCTGGCTTCTAGCACCCAGTGCCCTTGGGGCTGAGCTCTGGAGCTGGAACAGCTTGCATAGGATACGACCAAGCAAGGCTCATTTAAACCCCCTTTCCTTTTCCCTTCCCTCTCCCAGCCTCAATCCCTGTTCCAGCAGGAACGGGACACTCTGCATGTGGAGAAGGCATCCGAACCATCTGCGAGGCTCCTTGGCAGCTGCACAAACGCAAACACGGGCTGGAGGTGTTTATCCAGGGGCACGGAATATCAATCAGCCCGGCTCATTCCGGCCCCCCGGGAGACCACAGCTGGAATGGGCGGTGTGATTGTGGCCACTCCAGTACGGGAAGGACATTTGGGGCACTGCAGGCAGGCGGGGAGGAGCCACCGACAAAAATGAGGCAGCGTTTGGGGATGGGATGGGGGAGAGGTCATGTTGGGGTTGGAAGGGGGAGGAATTGTTTTGGGAGAGGAAGGGGAAAAATAATTTTGAGATTGGAAGGGGGAAGGAACTGTTTTGGGAGAGGAAGGGGAAAAATCATTTTGAGATTGGAAGGGGAAGGAATTGTTTTGGATAGGAAGGGGAAAAATCATTTTGAGATTGGAAGGGAAGGAACTGTTTTGGAGAGGAAGGGGGAGGAATAATTTTGGCGTAGGAAGAGGAAAAATCATTTTGGATAGGAAAGGGTATGAATTGTTTTGGGTAGGGAGAGGGCAGAATAGTTTTGGGATAGGAAGGGGAAAAATCATTTTGAGATTGGAAGGGGAAGGAACTGTTTTGGGAGAGGAAGGGGGAGAAATAATTTGGGGATAGGAAGGGGAAGGAATTGTTTTGGGATAGGAAGAGGGAGAAATAATTTTGGCGTAGGAAGAGGGAAAAATCATTTTGGGATAGGAAAGGGTATGAATTGTTTTGGGTAGGGAGAGGGGAGAATAGTTTTGGGATAGGAAGGGGGAGAAATCATTTTGGAATTGGAAAGGGAAGGAATTGTTTTGGGATAGGAAGGGGAAAAATCATTTTGAGATTGGAAGGGGAAGGAACTGTTTTGGGAGAGGAAGGGGGAGAAATAATTTTGAGATTGGAAGGGGAAGGAATTGTTTTGGGAGAGGAAGGGGGAAGAATAATTTTGGCGTAGGAAGAGGGAAAAATCATTTTGGGATAGGAAAGGGTATGAATTGTTTTGGGTAGGGAGAGGGGAGAATAGTTTTGGGATAGGAAGGGGGAGAAATCATTTTGGGATTGGAAAGGGAAGGAATTGTTTTGGCATAGGAAGAGGGGAGGAATTGTTTTGGGATAGGAAGGGGGAAAAATCATTTTGGGATAGGAAAGGGTAGGAATTGTTTTGGGTAGGGAGAGGGGAGGAATTGTTTTGGGATAGGAAGGGGGAAAAATAATTTGGGGATAGGAAGGGGAAGGAATTGTTTTGGGATAGGAAGGGGGAGAAATCATTTGGGGATAGGAAGCAGGAAGAATTGTTTTGGAATAGGAAGGGGGAAAAATAACTTGGGGATAGGGAAGGGGTAGGAATTGTTTTGCGATAGGAAGGGGGAAAAGCATTATGGCACAGGAAGGGGGAGAATTGTTTTGGGACAGGAAAGTGGAGAAATCATTTTAGGATTGGAAGGGGAAGGAATTGTTTTGGTATAGGAAGAGGGGAGGAATCATTTTGGGATAGGAACAGGGGAGAAATCATTTTGGGAGAGGAAAGGGGAGGAATGGGGGCTTGGAGGGGCAGGAATTAAGTCTGGGGGTTTGCAGATGGATTTCAAACCCGGCTGTGAGGGCAGGGGGGATGAGGGGCTGCTTTTGGGGCTGTCTTGATCTATAGGGGTGTGGCTGAAGGAAGCGGGGGTGTGACTCAGCTGTGCGTGGATCCCGTTGTTTGGACAGAATGGAAGGACAGGAGGAGTGGGATCCTCACTGATCCAACAGAATCAGGCTGGAAGGGACCACGGTGGATCAGCTGCTCCAGCAGGGCCATCCCAGAGCACAGGGCTCAGGATTGCATCCTGACAGGTCTGGGATATCCCCGGTGGGGGAGATCCCACAGCCTCTCTGGTCTCTGCTCAGGGCTGGGCACTGCCCAGGGCAGGAGTTCTGCCTCCTGTGCCGGGAGAATTCCTGGGATCAGTCCCTGCCCGTGGCTCTGGTGCCACAGCTGGAGGCCTGGAGCACAGCCTGGCCCTGCTGTGACCCTCCCTGCACCCAGGGACACCCAGGGACACACAGGGACAGACAGGGACACACAGGGACAGACAGGGACAGACAGGGACACCCAGGGACAGCCAGGGACACACAGGGACACACAGGGACACACAGGGACACACAGGGACACACAGGGACAGCCAGGGACACACAGGGACAGCCAGGGACACCCAGGGACACACAGGGACACCCAGGGACACACAGGGACACCCAGGGACAGCCAGGGACAGACAGGGACACCCAGGGACACACAGGGACAGACAGGGACACCCAGGGACAGACAGGGACACCCAGGGACACCCAGGGACACACAGGGACAGACAGGGACACACAGGGACACCCAGGGACACCCAGGGACACACAGGGACAGACAGGGACAGACAGGGACACACAGGGACACACAGGGATACACAGGGACACCCAGGGACACCCAGGGACAGACAGGGACACACAGGGACACCCAGGGACACCCAGGGACACCCAGGGACAGACAGGGACAGACAGGGACAGCCAGGGACAGCCAGGGACAGACAGGGACAGACAGGGACACCCAGGGACAGACAGGGACACACAGGGACAGACAGGGACAGACAGGGACACCCAGGGACACCCAGGGACAGACAGGGACACACAGGGACAGACAGGGACAGACAGGGACACACAGGGACAGCCAGGGACAGCCAGGGACAGACAGGGACAGACAGGGACACCCAGGGACAGACAGGGACACCCAGGGACACCCAGGGACAGACAGGGACACACAGGGACACCCAGGGACACCCAGGGACAGCCAGGGACAGCCAGGGACAGACAGGGACACACAGGGACAGACAGGGACAGACAGGGACAGCCAGGGACACACAGGGACACCCAGGGACACACAGGGACACACAGGGACACACAGGGACACACAGGGACACCCAGGGACACCCAGGGACACACAGGGACACACAGGGACATCCAGGGACACACAGGGACACACAGGGACAGACAGGGACACCCAGGGACACCCAGGGACACACAGGGACACACAGGGACACACAGGGACACACAGGGACACACAGGGACACCCAGGGACAGCCAGGGACACCCAGGGACACCCAGGGACACACAGGGACACACAGAGAGACACAGGGACACTCAGGGAGACAGGGACAGCCAGGGACAGCCAGGCACACCCAGGGCTGAGGGCCCCTCTCACTGTGGCTCCTCTCCAGGCTGAGCAGCCCCAGCTCCCTCAGCCTTTCCTGGGCACTGAGATGCTCCAGGCCCTTGCTCAGCTCCATTGGACCCACTCCAGCAGTTCCACAGCCATGGGTGGATGCAGCTTCTGTCTGTCACTGCTCAAAGACCTTCGCTGCTCTTCACCCAGTGTCTCATGGACAGAACATCCTGTCCATGCTCAGCCCTGGAGGAAAAGGACATTGGAGGGGATGGACACAGGGGCCAGGAGCTGTTCCAGGTCACAGCCACCAGACAGTTCCATGACCCAGCTCTGGAGACACCTTCTGCACTCTGCCCATCCACCCCTCAACTTCCCAACCCAGGAGCAGAAACTCAACCTCCAACATCCCATCGGGAACTCCCGACCTGCCACTGCTGGCACATCCCACTCTTTCCTCATTCCAGCACATCCAGTCCTTCCAAACCCCTCCAGCCTCTCTCTGAGAGGGAAGAATACCATCCAAGATACCATCTCAATCATTAGAACAAGGTTGATAATTAGCATTAGAATTCAGCCACCCTTTGGAATGTTTTCCACGCTTTCTCTGTGCTCCTTTACAAATCTAAACCACAGACCACTGGTGCCTCTCGTAATTCCCAAGATCCGTCCCTCCCATGTGTCCCAAACCCTGTTTAGCTGCTCTGTGGACATTCCTCAGTAGGACTGGGAGCTCCAGGCCCATAAAACTTTGCAGGAAGAGGCCACATCCCAGTTTCAGCTCCTTCAAGTACATCACGCTTCATATCAGTGACTCTGAGCTCCCTCACACTCCAGGAGAATGGTCTGGTCTGTGATTTCATCCTCAAAGGTCTCTCGGTCCATAATTCTATGCTAGAAACTCTCCCAGTGCATAAATCCATCCTAGGAATTTTCCCTGCCCATAATTCTGTCCTAGAAGTTCTCCTGGCCCACATATCCATCCTAGAAGATCTCCTGGTCTATAATTCCATCCTTGACACTCTCCTGGTCCATAATTCCTTCCTAGAAGCTCTGCCGGTCCATAATTCCATCCTAGACTCTCTCCTGGTCCATAATTCCTTCCTAGAAGTTCTCCCAGTCCATAATTCCGTCCTAGAAGGTCTCCTGGTCCAAAATTCCATCCTAGTAGCTCTCCTGGTCCATAATTCTATCCTAGAAGTTCTCCCAGTCCATAATTTCATCCTAGAAGTTCTCCCAGTCCATAGTTCCATCCTAGAAGTTCTCCCAGTCCATAATTCTGTCCTAGAAGGTCTCCTGGTCCAAAATTCCATCCTAGTAGCTCTCCTGGTCCATAATTCTATCCTAGAAGTTCTCCTGGTCCATAATTCCATCCTATAAGCTCTCCTGGACCATAATCCATCCTAAAAAATCTCCTGGTCCATGTTTGATAGTGGAACCCTGGAGAAAGTTAAAGATAGAATCTAAAATGTTGGGCTTTGTGCTTTCCCAGATCAACTGCACCTGCGTAAGCAGTATGATAAATTATATAATTGTTAGATGTGACGATTGTTTAGTAATTAAATGTAATTATTATATAACCATAAGAAGAATAGTGAGAAACTATGTTGGAAATTCAGAGAGGGGCTAAATTTTTGTATACAATAGAACAATATAAGTTTAATAATTAACATGAAAGTTATGTAAGGACAGAGTATAAAACATGATCATTTCAGATGTATGGTCGGAGTCAGATTTGGGTTGAATACACCCCGATTCCCAGAGCTCTTAATAAAAAGCACCGCATATAATCCCCCGTGATTATGTGTTTTTGAAGGCTAACATGTTGATTCCCCAGCTGGTGTCTACTGGGGCAGTGACAGCTTTTCCAAGCCAAAACTGTGCTGGGAATATTTTCACAAGGAATGGTTTGGGTTTTTTAATGGAATTTGGGCCTCATCTGCAAGGACTGAGAGGAGAAACTGGGAGAAGATGGAAATAGTTGGACAAATTATGGATTTACAGAGGGCTGGGGTGTTTAGGGCTTAGGCTGCCTCTGTCTCCCTTAATTTCTGAGGTACCTGAGGCTTCTCCCAACCTCTGGGAGCTCCTGGCATCAGGGAACGGTGCTGGACCCTCTGGAGAAGAAACCAGGAGCAGATTTTGGGGTTCCTCAAGGCCAGCGAGAGCCTGGAATCAGCTCTAGGTCCTTTAGGGACAGTGAAACCAAACTGGGATGCACAACCCAGGTAAACAGACCCAGATCCCCAACTAAAAATAACACCTTTCCTGGGAAAATAGGTTTATTTATTAAAAAAACAACCCAGTTTGGAGCTGCAACACCTCGGGCTCAGAGAAAGGGTTGGCCATGGCCTTTGCTAATGACAGGGTTGTGCAAAACTCCCTCTTCTTTCCCCACAAAATGTCCCATCTCCTTTTCCAAACCAGGGAAAGACAAGCTTTTAATTCATGGATTAAAAAAAAATGTCAGGTCTGATGGCTCAGGGCTGGGACTTTCACTTCATCCCCTTCCAGGTTTAACTTTGGGGCGGCATCAGCTGCCCACCAGGGCTGGGATGGAATATTTGTGTCGGGAGAAGAGAAATTTTCGGGTTTCCTGTTCTTTCCCAAAGGCTTTCATCTGGAGACTAAATTTAAGGGAAAAAGGGGGAGGGTGAGGGGGGAAAAAAAAAAGAGAAAAGGAGGAAAACCAAATGCTTGTGGGGGAAGGGTTTTGGGGTTTTTTTGGTTTCGTATTTTGGGTCTCCAGCCCTCAGCCAAAGGTGGAGATGACGCACGAATCCTGCCGGGGCTCTTTGGAAGCTCCTGGAGCAGCTCAGCCTCGGCTCCCCGTGGCACAGATCCACGTGGGAGCCACAGGGATCAGGAGCCAGGGCTCAGAGACACCTGGGAGGTGGCCAGGGGCCAGAGGATCCCTGTGAGCCCTCCAGGAGGACAGGAGGGACCTCATCCTCCCATAAAGCAGATTTTTAACCTTTTCAGGGGGTGAAAAAAAAGGGGATTTGGAATTTTTACACATTAACAGTGGCTGAAGGAAGTCTGAAATTTTAGAGGGTTTAAATATTTTTGTTCTCCAGGATTTTTCTTTGGAATATCAACCCTGCCAGCCAGGATATGTTCCTGCTTTCTGGAATGGGGTCAAAGAGTCTTTTCCTGTGACCCTTGTGGTGAGGATCTTCCCAGGAGAGATCCCCCTCAAGCTGGGTCAGGAATTTTAAGTGGAAACTTTCTCCTTTCCCAAACATCCGACACCGCTGGGCTGTCGGCAGGGCTGGCCCTCGATTGGAGCTGCTCCAGGATGATCCCAGAGGGATTCTGGCTCTCCAGGCAGATCCCTTCCTGAAGGATGAACGTGGATCTTATCCCTGACCACAAACAACTCCCTAAGAAAGGCTGGAGAAATCCCATCCTTAGATAACTGTGGGATGCGTTTTCCTGAGGATCTCCCCAAAACTGCTGCCTCTTGGTGGGCCTGTCCTTTTCCCTTCTTTGGAGTGACAAACCCAGCATGGATTTGACCATGGGTTCAAATGGAAACCACATCCAGGATTTATTTTGCTCCAAGCCAACCCTACTTTTCCTCAGAAAATCTTCCTTTTAAATCCTATCTGTGAGTAGGAGCTGGAGCATCATAAAATCTGGTTTGTTGCTCTTTCCAGATTTTTCTTTGGGATCTCATCCCATTATCTCTTCCCTCTTTCTGAGGGATGAGGAGGGCACAGGTCTCGATGTCCCAAAACAGACACCACATCCCAAATTCTGGATCATCCAAGGAGGAAAGCACTGGGCCCAGCTGCTTTCCCTGTGTCCAAGGGCATCTGAAATCCCAAAATCTGTGGATTGCAGTTCCTCTGAAAAGTGGGAAGAACTTTTCCAAATTGGAAGGCTCTATGTTGGGGCTGTAAACTCCTAAAACCATCTCAGGGGCAGTCTGGCAAACCGCTGCCTTGTTTGGGAACTCCCAGAGGGAATTTCTGGGGTGATAAATCCTAAAAACCATTCCTTGCAAAAGGTTGAGTGGGAATTCATTCTGCCTTTGGATTAGTGCAGATTAATTGGATCTAATTCTCCTCTGCTAATGGGTGAAGCCTCCAAAGCCTTGAAATCCAGGTGATTCCTCCTCTTGGACTATTTGGGATTGGATTTGCTGTAGAGGATGGAGCAGGGGGTCTGAGGAGCTCAGGACAACTTTTTCCAGGGGCGGGATTTGTGTCCATGGGATTAAACCACTGGATATTGGAAATTTTCTGTCCCAGTCCCAGACCCAAGTCTCCAACCAGCACCAAAACCACGGGATCTCCAAATCCCTGGGTGTAGAATTTTGCAGGAAACCTCTGACAAAGGGAGGAAATGATGCATCTGACTCCACTGATATCAGAAGGCTAATTAATTACTTCATTATACTATTCTATTTTATACTGTATTATACTATGTTACATTACATCTAAACTAAATCTGCCAAGCACTCAACCCTGCACAACCTGCACAGAATCTCGTGGCTTCACCCTGAGTACTGACACACACACACACACACACACACACACACCTGGCCCTGACAGCCAAGGAATCAAACCACCATCACTGTGGGTAAACAATCTCCATATGGCATTCTGCTTTTGCACAAACACAGGCACAGCAAGTGATAAGAATTTCTTTTTCCTTTCTCTGAGGTTCAGAGAATGTGAATCCCAGAAATATTCTCGGGAAGAATTGTGCCTTGCTTGTCTCTGTGAAGAGAAATGTGGGGCTACACACACTTGGCCCTGACAGGCCAAGCAAACGAAACACCATCACTGTGGGTGAACAATCTCCATATTGCATCCTGCTTTGGCACAAAATGATAAGAATTGTTTTTTCTTTCTGTGAGGTTCAGAGAATGTGAATCCCAGAAATATTCTTGGGAAGAATTGTGCCCTGCTTTTCTCTGTGAGGAGAAATGTGGGGCCACGCACTGGGCCCTGACAGGCCAAGGAACCAAACCACCATCACTGTGGGTGAACAATCTCCATATTGCATCCTGCTTTGGCACAAACACAGGCACAGCAAGTGATAAGAATTTTTTTCCCTTTCTCTGAAGTTCAGAGAATGTGAAACCCAGAAAAACATTCTTGGGAAGAATTGTGCCTTGCTTTTCTCTGTGAAGAGAAATGTGGGGCTACACACCGGGCCCTGACAGGCCAAGGAACCAAAACACCAACAATTTCCACATTGCATTCTACTTTGGCACAAACACAGGCACAGCAAATTATAAGAGTTGTTTTTACTTTCTCTGAAGTTCAGAGAATGTGAAACCCAGAAATATTATTGGAAAGAATTAATTGTGCCTTGCTTTTCTCTACACCTAGGATCTGCTCTCTTTGCTCTGCCATTGAGAAAGAGCCCAAAATCCGGCTGTCAATCCCATCCCCATCCCTGCCCACAGGGAAGGGGGACCGATCCCAAATGCTGCCCTCAGAAAAGCTGGAAAAGGGGCGCGGGAGCAGGACCAGGTGGGCAGAGACACCAGCAGGAAATGCCTTCACACATGTGCTCATTAACGAGGTGTTAATTGGGCACGGGGTGAGGGGACAAAGGAGCAGCAGAGGATGTGGCTTGAGGTTTCCTGATGGAAAACAGGAGGCTGGGAATCAAAGGAAAGCTGGGATTTTATGGCCCTTGCTGGCGTTTCCAAAGGCACCGGGAGGGCAGGTGGTGAAGCTGGATTTGGGGACCTTTCCCACAGCATTCCCTGAGGGAGAGGAGAGCCGAGGTGCAGGGACATCGTGGCTTGTCCCATTTTCCCAGGAAGTGGGACAGGACACCCACCCTGGGGATTGAAGGGTCTCTCAGGAATTAACACTTGGGAATGTGAGGGAAGGAGCCAGCGGGGAGTGAGGGCTTTGCTCCCCACATCAGAGAGTTCCCTCCTTCCTCCTCCCCCTCAATCCCACAGCTGGGAGTGATTTTCCAGCCCAAAATAGAAAGGAAGTGGAAGGAAGAGGCTCAGCTGAGCTTGGGCCCTTCTGAGAGAGAGAGTGGGGAAGGAGAAAGGTCTTGGAGTGATGTTTTGTTTTCCCCATCACTGGTTGTAAGAGATTTTTGGGATTTGGAATAGTGGCTTTCCTCTGGAACAAATCCAGAGGAGGCCCCGGAGCTGCTCCAGGGCTGGAGCCAGGCTGGGAGAGCTGGGAATGTTCCCCTGGAGAGGAGAAGCTCCAGGGAGAGCTCAGAGCCCCTGGCAGGGCCTGGAGGGGCTCCAGGAGAGCTGGAGAGGGACAGGGATGGAGGGACAGGACACAGGGAATGGCTCCCAGTGCCAGAGGGCAGGGATGGATGGGAGATTGGGAATTGGGAATTCCTGCCTGGGAGTTAGGAATTGTTCCTGCGAGGGTGGGGAGGGGCTGGGATGGAATTCCCAGAGCAGCTGTGGCTGCCCCTGGATCCCTGGAAGTGTCCCAGGCCAGGTTGGATCACCCTAGGACAGGGAGAGGTGTCCCTGCCCATTCCAGAGGGGTGGAATGGGATCTTTAAGGTTCCTCCCATCCCATTCTGGAATTCTGTGATCCCAGCAGAGCTGGTGCTTGGTGCTCTCTCCTGTGCACTGGATATGTCAACCAGGGCTAGAATTCCACCACTTCTGCATCCTCCTGGACCCTTGGAGTTTGGAATTCTAGAGCAGAACAAGTCTGGGACAGCTTTGCTTTCCAAACCTCCTCCCTATGGACTATCCTGAAAAACTGATTTGCTGGGGTGCTGCAAGCGCCTCCTTCCCTCTCTGCTCTGTATGTGGGGCTGAGGGGAAGCGCTGGGAGAGCAGGGCTGGATCCAGCCCCGGAATTTGGGAGCACTCACCGTGCACCTTGGGCACCTTGGCTTTCAGGTGGCGCTCGCACTTGGCCTTGGCCTTCAGCAGGAGGAAGATCTGCTCCTCCTTGGTGATGACATCGTCGGCATCCACCTGTGGGGAGGGCACAGAGAGGTCAAGCTCCAGTTCCAAACCCTCCTCTGCATCCGTAATTTCCTCAGCCTTGCCCTGGGAACCCCGGTTTGCTCTGCAGCTGTGTCCCAAGGAGCAGCTCCCCCATGGAATTACCATCCATGGAGGTGGCAGAGGGAGCTCAGGCTGGGGCTGATCTCATCGTGTTCATTCACACATGGAAGCAGCAATTTTGGGATGGAGCATCCCAGACTGCAGGGATGAGGCTGCTCTCCAGGAGGAAAACATTCCTAGTAAATAATTTCATGCCAAGGACCCCTCTCCTCTTAGGAATTACAACCTCCTGTGCTGCTTCTTCCTCTGCACGGAGATTTCATCCACAGGAGTCAGGCTCCATAAAATCCTGCCTGAATCCCAGAATGTGTGGAGGGATCTGATCCAGGGAGAGCTGGGAGCTGAGAGCATCTCCCCAACCTGTGCTCCAGGGAGAGCTCAGAGCCCCTGGCAGGGCCTGGAGGGGCTCCAGGAGAGCTGGAGAGGGACTGGGGACAGGGATGGAGGGACAGCACACAGGGAATGGCTCCCAGTGCCAGAGGGCAGGGATGGGTGGGAGATTGGGAATTGGGAATTGTTCCTGTGAGGGTGGGGAGGCCCTGGAATACAATCCCCAGAGCAGCTGGGGCTGCCCCTGGATTTCCAGGTCCAGGCTGGTCAGGGCTTGGAGCAGCCTGGGACAGTGGGAGGTGTCCCTGCCCATGGCTGGGGGTGGCACTGGATGATCCTTGAGGTTCCTTCCAACCAAACCATTCCAAGATTTCATGTCACTTCATTCCCATCTGTGAGAAATGAATTTGTAGAGAATTTTTAAAGTTTGACAGAGGAGTTTGGAGAGGAGAAGCTCCAGGGAGAGCTCAGAGCCTGCAGGGGCTCCAGGAGAGCTGGAGAGGGACTGGGGACAAGGATGGAGGGACAGGACACAGGGAATGGCTCCCAGTGCCAGAGGGCAGGGATGGGTGGGAGATTGGGAATTGGGAATTGTTCCTGTGAGGGTGGGGAGGCCCTGGAATACAATCCCCAGAGCAGCTGGGGCTGCCCCTGGATTTCCAGGTCCAGGCTGGTCAGGGCTTGGAGCAGCCTGGGACAGTGGGAGGTGTCCCTGCCCATGGCTGGGGGTGGCACTGGAGGATCCTTGAGGTTCCTTCCAACCCAAACCATTCCAAGATTTCATGTCATTTCATTCCCATCTGTGAGAAATGAATTTGTAGAGAATTTTTAAAGTTTGACAGAGGAGTTTGGAGAGGAGAAGCTCCAGGGAGAGCTCAGAGCCCCTGGCAGGGCCTGGAGGGGCTCCAGGAGAGCTGGAGAGGGACTGGGGACAGGGATGGAGGGACAGGACACAGGGAATGGCTCCCAGTGCCAGAGGGCAGGGATGGGTGGGAGATTGGGAATTGGGAATTCCTGGCTGGGATGGAATTCCCAGAGCAGCTGTGGCTTAGAAGTGTCCAAGGCCAGTTTGGAGCAGGCAGTGGAAGGTGTCCCTACCCATGGAATGAGATGGGATGGGATTGGGATAATCCTTAAAATCCCCCCCAACCAACCCATTCCATGATTCCCTGCACTCCCCAAGCCATCCCCATCCCAAATCCAGGTTTTTCTCTCCTATCCAGTGCATCCCCTTTGCCAAGCCAGTAACAGGAACCAGCTGAGGGCCAATTAACTCCCGACACAAACTCCCTCCAAACGACATAACGAGGGTTAATGAATCCCAGCTCCCAAATAAACCAGGATTCCATTTCCCAGCGGGCTCCCAGGGGGAGCAACGGGGGCAGCGGACACGCAGCTGTGGAGTTAAATCTGATAAGGGGCCGGGAGTAAAACAGGAGTTGGGTTTTGGTGTCCTTGGAACAAATCCAGGCTGAAAACCCTTCCCAAGCGGGAGCCGCTTCCAAACCGCGTCCACGTTAATGGGAACGCTTCCAGCCCTTCCCAGATGTTTGGCCTGTCCACAGCTGAGGCACCATCCCTCATTTCAGCTTGGATTGGGAACAGAAAAGCTCGGGGTCAGCTCCCGCTGGCGCTCGGGGCTGTACAAAGCCGGAGCGATTCCGCCAGAGCTGGAGGAGTTAGGATGGGTTTAGAGGGATGGGACCTCAGGAATTCCAAGGGATTCATCCCAAGCACGCTCAGCCCTCGGCTGCACTGGCTGTGCTTGGAGGGATGCACAGAAAACACATTTTTATTCCCAGAAATAAAAGGGGAAAATCTCCCAGGGCTGGGCCTGGCGCTGGGCAGAGACAGAGCTCCGAGCTCAGCTCTGGTTTGGTTTCCTAAACCTGCTCTATCCTTAAAAAAAATCCACCAAAACCCACCCCACATTCCCTCCTCTCCTCCCAAAAATGGTTTAAATGATAAAAAAAAAAATCTTACGATGATAAGTGATAAAAAAAAAAAATTTACGACCTGACTTTGTGGGTTTCCCATTGGTCGAAGGGGTGGAAATGTGAATGCAAATAAATTTATGGATTAAACCAGAGATTTTCACTGAATCCTGGAGTTTGAACGCATCAGTTCTCAAAAGTTTTTGGGAAAACTGTGGGATGGTGCTGGATAAATCCCATTAAACATCCAGGGAAGACCAGGCTGGGAGCTGAGAGTTTAGGACTTGGCCTTCCCTCTGTCCCAACCCCTTGTCGGGACATTTCAGTGCCTCCATGGAGCTGAAAGATTCCCAGGAATCGGGGATTATCCAACCCTGGAATCCTCAGATTTGGGATCAATGGACAGCACAAACACCCAGAGCTGAAAAACCTGGAGAACCTTTGGATCTTCCAGCTGCTGGAGGAATTTCACCTCCTGAACTGCACGTTTTCCTGATTTTCCTTGGATTTTCCTGCCCTGGATCTCCTGGTTTTAAGGCAAAATTAAATCCCAGCTGTCCAAGGTGAAAGGAATCCATGGGAATATTTTCCTTGTGATAAATTCCTGATCCAAGGCATGTTTGGCTCTGGCTGGGCAAAGCTTTCTCTTGGAAAAACAATCCCAACACCTGATCCAAAAAAATGCTGAGGGAACGGCCTTGCTTAAACCATTTGTGCCAATTTTCGGGAATCTGGAGATTCCCGGGCAGAAAAAGAAGTGGCTTCACTTCCAGGAATGCCCAGGATTTGGGAATGGGTGGGAAGTGCTGGGAATGAAGCAGCCACTGATTTGGAGAGGGTTTGGATCCCTTTGGATGGGAGAAAAACAGGGATGGAGGTCCCAGGATGAGATATCTGTAGGATATGGAGAGAGCAAAGCCCAAATCCAGCAGGAGCTGGGAAAATTGAGAACCTGGATGGAAATTCTGGGGGCAGGAATGTCCTAAACTGCCCCAAAACTGGGAGGTGACAGCCCTCAAGTGTCGCCTCTTTTCCTTAACTGGCACCTCCTGGAATTGGGCTAGGGTGGGAAATTGGACAAAAAAGGGATATTTTCATAAATATTCATGAATTTCCTCTCTTTTTAAGGCCACCTGTGCAACGCTGAGAATCCCAAAATCCACATTAAAATCTAGAATTTGCTCTGTTTGTTCCATGGGCTCCCTGCACATTCTGCTCAGGACAATGAAAAAGGAGATAAAAAGCGCTGGGAATTTTTCATCCCAGTGAATTCCAGAGCCAAAACCTCCTCAAGATTCCCATATTCCAACAATTCCCTCCTCTTTTATCAAATTCCCACGTGCCTTCACCTTTTTATCCCCAAAAAAACCTCTCATCCTGATAAAACCCTTTATCCAACAAAAAGGAATAAATACAGGATAATTATTTTTCCCAATAATCCCTGTCTTGATGAAAAACTGGGAATATCCAGGATGGGCTTTACCAACCTGAGCTATTCCCTCAGAACTCCTATAGTATTTTTTACTATTACAGTATTTTCCTGCCCAGAGCAGCTGGAATTTATTCCATCCTCAAACCAGCACCTGAAATAAATGGGATCAGCCTTTTTTGGGATTTCTTTTCCCCCCCACCCCATTTTTCCCATTAATTGGCCACTCAGGAGCACTGAGAATATTTTTGAGGAGGAAGTTTTGCTGATGGGAAGGCAGAAATTGTCCCAGACGGGTCCAGCTCCCAAATCCAGCTGTTCTGGAGGAAGAGGTCGAGGTTATCCTGTCCCTGCAGACTTAATCCCTTTAAAAGCTGCCAGCAAATCCCTTTAAATCAGCTGTCCCTAAATTTCCCCAGCAGAAATTCCTGCGCTGATTTCCTTGGCATTCAGTTTACCCAAGGAATACTTTTATCCTGAGGGATGTTTTTCCCTTCGTTCCCAAATTCCCAGGAGCACCTGGAAGGGATGGAGGCTCCTCCCTGGGCTTCCTGATTTTTCCAATCAAATCCCACCTGCTCCTCTTGCTCAATCATCCCCTTCTCTCTTCCCAGTGCTGGGTTTTGCTGGGAAATAAAAGTTCCTTGCGAGGGAAATGATCTGGGAATGTCGATTTTCCCTCCTTGCTTGGAGAAAGCAGAAATGCCAAAGGGAAGGGGGACGCAACAACTTTATCCCGAGGTTGTAAAATCCATTTGGATCCTTTTTCCCCCCTCTCCTTGCCCCTCTGGAGCCCGTGGGGTAGGATGAGGATGTCCTCTGGAATTTCCATTCCCTGGCTGATGTCCCATGAAAGCAAACCCCAAATGTCCTTGGGGAGATCCTGGTCATCCTCATTTATGGACTTTATTTTGGGGAATAACGGGGTCCTTTCTGTGCCACCTCTCTGGCAGCAGCTCAAAAAGCAGCAGGCAAAGAGAATTGTTGGGATTGAGGGCAGGGAATGCTGGGATCTGCTGGGAGAGCAGCAGGGAATTGCTGGGAAGGGGAAAGGGAGGGCAGGAAAAAGGGAAAACATTGCAGTTCTGGAATGGTTTGGGTCGGAAGGTGTCGGAATTCAGGACATCCCTCTGGCTGTCCTGGAGTGCCAGGAGCCTGCCAGGGGGCTCAGAGACCCTGGCACAGATCCCAGGACCCCTGTGACTTTGATTTTAACCCATGGAAAAAATTCCGACCTTATATGAAGATCTGCAAGCCACGAAAATCTAAGTAGAATAATAGTGAATTTATCACGGGGTGAAAAATAGATTTTTTGGGGTTTTTAGAATGGGGGTTCAAGGGGCAAGATGGAGGAATCTGGGCATGTCCAACCTTTCTCCTTCTTCTTCTTGGCCTCCATCTCCTGGGTGATGGTGGCACTCACAGATTGGTTTAGAGTAGGAGCTCACTGTCTAACACAGGTGATGGGTATTGAGAAGTAATTGTAAATATTGTATATGTAGTTTTTAATATAAAAAGATAACACTGCCCCGGGGGCAGGCAGAGCCTCTGTCTGTCCTGCTGAACAGATCTCAGCTGGACAGGAGAAAGAATTTTATAGATAAGGAACAATAAACAACCTTGAGAATGAGAAATGAAGAGCTCTGACTCCTTCTTTGAGTGCAGGGCTGGGAAAAGAGAATTTCCGACACATCTCGGGGTCACTCTGACCAGCTAAAGCCCCGAGAGGAAGGGACCTTAAGGATCATCCCATTCCCTGGGCAAGGAGATTTTCCACTATCCCAGGGTGCTCCAAGCCCTGTCCAACCTGGCCTTGGGCACTTCCAGGGATTGGGAATCCACGGTTTGCAATCAGCACATGCCACTTATCCAAGAAAACTGAGATTTATGGTGCCTTTCCAGGAACGGGAATTTGGGGACAACATTTGTCAGTTTTCCTGCTTTCCACCCCTGGGGCAAACGAGGTGGGACCCGAGAGGCTGAGCTATGGAAAAATCATCTTCCAAGCAAGGAGAAAATTCCCATGATTTCCTCTCAGGCTGCCTGAGCAGAGATGTCCTTCCCAGAGATCAGAGCATGGAGCTGGCGCAGAGGGATCAGCAGGGGCTGGAATTCTATTCCTGGATCATCAACAGCACCCATGGCATTCCGCACTACAGGAATGATTGATCCCAACCAAAATGTCTCAGACATTCCCAGGAATCCCATCCTGGTCACCCTGGAGAAATCCTCGTCCTCCTCAAGCCCAAATTTTCAAGCCAAAAGGGACCTGTGGAAGTGACTCCAAGTCTCCTGAAGAAGCAGAGCCAGGATTTGGGATCACCTATGGTCCTGCACCTCCCTGCTCCAGGTAAAAACCTGGAATATCCCTCAAGAGGCAAAACATGCTCAGGATTCACCTGGGAGTTCTGAGTGATCTTGTCTTACTGAACTCCAGACATTCAGATCCTGCACACCTCTGTGATCCCAAACTCCCTAAGGAATTCCATCTGGGAATGTGAAAAGCAGATCCTGCCTCAGTTTCCCACAGGCCCAGCAAAGTTTCTCCCCTTTCCCTGCCTTATCCCTTTGGACTATCCCAAAGTTTTTGGTTCTCTGCCTCAGGAGGAGGGGAGGAAAAGATGGATTTGGGAGCAATGAGCTGCAGAAGCAGGAATTTCTCTTCCTCTGGGATCTGGGGGAGCTCTGCCTGCACCAGGAATGGGAAAAGAGCTCCTGCTCCCAAATTCCAGCCCTCCCATGGGTGAATTATCCCAAGGTTTGACTGAAATCCCAATGCAGCTGCTCCAGCCCGTGCTGGGATTGATTACATTCCCCCCCCCCCCTTTTTTTTCCCCATTTTCCTGGTTTTTCCTCCGTCCAAAACACCAACCCCTCGCCTTCCAGCAGCCCTGACAGGGAATCCACACAGGATCCCTCCGTGGCCTCAGGCAGCCCAGGAATTTTGGGAGAGAGGCAAAACCTTGGCACGACTTCCCTGCTGCAGCTCGGAAACCTGGGACAGCACAAATCCTTCAGGTCAGGATAACCTGCTCCTGTCCCTGGAGCATTTGTTCAGACATCCAGCTGCACCCTAATCCCAGCAATTCCCTTTTCCAGAGGCACAGACCTGCAGCAGCCCTCCCTTCCTCCCTCCCATCGGGAGAAACGGAGCTGGAAGCAAAACTCTCCCTTTGCCATCCTTGATGTCCCTCAAGGGGCTTGGGGGATGATCCCGAGATATTCCTGCCGGAATGGTCAATCCCACATCCCTCCCCGCTGCCCCAGCAGGGGTTTGGGATTGATTCCTGCCAGGTCACGTCCGCGGGAGAGGCGGGATCCGTGCCCTGGGAATGCCGTGCCAAGGCCATGGGGCAGCTCCGGGCCACGTTCCCGCTGCTCCGCTCGTGCCAGGAGCCACAGCCGGGAGCAGGGAAACCTCAGAGAGATCCCGGTGCCAACAGCTGCTCCCTCGGGATCATCATCCGCGTGGGCAGCACCACCAGGAATGAGGGAACGTCCCAGGAGACAGCAGGGACACGTTCCAGTGTGGAATTGTCCCTCAGGATGGGAGCTGCCGTGGTGGGATGGGGCTGTGCCCGTCCATTTCCACCGCTGAGCTCCATATCCCGGAGATCTGGAGGTCAGGGCAGGAAAAGGAGGATTTCCAGAGTGGGAGGGGTCTCTCCTGGCCTGGATGTCACCCCAGCAAGGATGGTGTCACAGAGGACACCAGCAGAGCATCCCTGCAGCCACGGGAAGGATCCCGGGTCTGGATCTTATCCAGGACAGGAATCCTGGGAAGCACGTTTGGGAGAGGGGCTGTGGGTTTGCATCGGAGAATCCAAACATTCGCACCAGCATGGGATGGTTTGGGTTGGAAGGGACCTCAGGGATCATCCAGTGCCACCCCTTGCCATGGGCGAGGACAATTCCCACTGTCCCAATGTCCCCAGTGTCCAACCTGACCTCGGACACTTCCTGTCTCTTCAGATTCCCCCTCTGACTCCAGCTCCTGGTTTCCATCCCTCTCTTGGAATAACAAATTCCTCGGTCTGATCAATCCCTGAAGGTTTCTTATTTTTGCCTCCCTGTTGGATTTGCATGGAAAATCCCCTGGATGTGTCCCTGTGAGACA
This sequence comes from Zonotrichia leucophrys gambelii, assembly GCF_028769735.1. Classification (NCBI taxonomy): domain Eukaryota; kingdom Metazoa; phylum Chordata; class Aves; order Passeriformes; family Passerellidae; genus Zonotrichia; species Zonotrichia leucophrys. The sequence continues at coordinate 1,439,366 of NC_088171.1, forward strand.
CGAGGCTGCAGGTGGTGATGGCTTTGCTCTGTGACTCAGCACTCCCCTGATCCATCAGTGACCCAAATTCCAGGGGACACTGCTGGCCCAGACTGTCCATAAACACAGGGGAAACCAGGCTCAGACAGAGCTCCATGAAAAACATGGAATAAACGAGTGGGGTGAGGGAGATTATCAGAGGAAATAACACATCCTACTGCTTAATCATGGAATCAGGGAATGGTTTGGGTTGGAAAGGACCTCAAGGATGATCCCATTCCACCCCTTCCATGGGCACCTTCCACTATCCCAGGTTGCACCAAGCCCCAGTGTCCAACCTTGGACACTTAAAGGGATCCAGGGGCAGCCACAACTTCTCTGGGAATTCCATCCCAGCTCCTCCCCACCCTCCCAGCCAGAAATTCCTTCCCAATATCCCACCTAATCCTTCCTCCATTCCCTCCACACTTGCCTTCCCATTTGCAGCTGTGTTTGGAACCATATAAAATAGACCAGACAACTCCACATGGCCCAAAGCCTTTTTAAAATCCATTTTGAGAATCTGCCTCATCCCTGCAGATCCCACTGGAACTGGGCACCTGTGGCACTAGGCCGTGCCAGCCCCAATCTGCTCAAAATATCTGGGATTTATATTCCTGAGGGGATGAGTTACGGCTGGGAAACCCCTCTGGCTGTGGAGCAGCACCCAGAGCCGTGGGCTGCCCCATTCCTCTATCCCATCCACACTTGCCTTCCCATTTGCAACTGTATTTGGAACCATATAAAATAGACAAGTTCACAGGCCCAAAGCCTTTTTAAAATCCCATTTTGGAGATCTGGCTGATCTGTGCAGATCCCACAGCAACTGGGCACCTGGGCCGTGCCAGCCCCGATCTCTCAAAATCTCTGGGATTTGTATTCCTGAGGGGATGAGTTACAGCTGGGGAACCCTCGGATGTGGAGCAGCACCCAGAGCCATGGGCTGCCCCATTCCTCTATCCCATCCACACTTGCCTTCCCATTTGCAACTGTGTTTGGAACCATATAAAACAACCAGACAAGTCCACATGGCCCAAAGCCTTTTAAAAATCCCATTTTGAGAGAATCTGACTGATCTGTGCAGATCCCACTGGAACTGGGCACCTGTGGCACTGGGCTGTGCCAGCCCCGATCTGCTCAAAATCTCTGGGATTTGTATTCCTGAGGGATCAGTTACAGCTGGGGATTCCCTCTGCTGTGGAGCAGCACCCAGAGCCGTGGGCTGCCCATTTCTCTATTCCCTCCACACTTGCCTTCCCATTTGCAACTGTGTTTGGAACCATATAAAACAGACAGACAACTCCACAGCCCAAGGCCTTTTTAAAATCCCATTTTTGGGGATCTGGCTGATCTGTGCAGATCCCACTGGAACCCGGCACCTGGGCTGGTCCATCCAACCCTGATCTGCTCAAAATATCTGGGATTTGTATTCTATTATGATTATATTAGTTATTAGTGATTAGTTGTTATTATTTCTGTGGTAACCCTCTGGCTGTGGAGCAGCACCCAGACCATGGGCTGCCCCATTCCTATTCCCTCCACACCTGCCTTCCCATTTGCAACTGTGTTGGAACCATATAAAACAGACAAGTCCACATGGCCCAAAGCCTTTTTAAAATCCCATTTTGAGAGAATCTGACTGATCCATGCAGATCCCACTGGAACTGGGCACCTGGGCCTGTGCCCATCCCAGCTCAAAATCTCTGGGATTTGTATTCCTGAGGGGATGAGTTATGGCTGGGAAACCCCTCTGGCGGTGGAGCAACACCCAGAGCCATGGGCTGCCCCATTTCTCTATCCCTCCACACTTGCCTTCCCATTAGCAATTGTGTTTGGAACCATATAAAACAGACAAGTTCACAGGGCCCAAAGCCTTTTTAAAATCCCATTTTTGGGGAATCTGGCTGATCCGTGCAGATCCCACTGGAACCGGGTACCTGGGGCTGTGTCCATCCCAACCCTGATCCGCTCAAAATATCTGGGATTTGTATTCTATTATGATTATTACTAGTTATTAGTGATTAGTTATTATTATTTCTGTGGGGAACCCCTCTGGCTGTGGAGCAGCACCCAGCCCCGTGGGCTGCCCCATTTCTCTATTCCCTCCACACTTGCCTTCCCATTTGCAACTGTGTTTGGAACCATATAAAATAGACAAGTCCACACGGCCCAAAGCCTTTTTAAAATCCCATTTTTGGAGGATCTGGCTGATCTGCGCAGATCCCACCGGAACTGGGCACCTGGGTCTGTGCCAGCCCCAATTTGCTCAAAATCTCTGGGATTTATATTCCTGAGGGGATGAGTTATGGCTGGGGAACCCCTCTGGCTGTGTAGCAGCACCCAGCCCCGTGGGCTGCCCCATTTCTCTATTCCCTCCACACTTGCCTTCCCATTTGCAACTGTATTTGGAACCATATAAAATAGACAAGTCCACATGGCCCAAAGCCCTTTTAAAATCCAATTTTGGGAGGACCTGGCTGATCCGTGCAGATCCCACTGGAACTGGGCACCTGGGTCTGTGCCAGCCCCGATCTGCTCAAAATCTCTGGGATTTATATTCTATTATGATTATTATTAGTTATTAGTGATTAGTTATTATTATTTCTGTGGGGAACCCCTCTGGCTGTGGAGCAGCACCCAGAGCCGTGGGCTGCCCCGTTCCTCTATTCCCTCCACACTTGCCTTCCCATTTGCAACTGTGTTTGGAACCATATAAAACAGACAAGTTCACAGGGCCCAAAGCATTTTTAAAATCCCATTTTGGGAGGATCTGCCTGATCCATGCAGATCCCACTGGAACCGGGCACCTGGGCCTGTGTCCATCCCAGCTCAAAATCTCTGGGATTTATATTCCTGTGGGGATGAGTTACAGCTGGGGAACCCCTCTGGCTGTGGAGCAGCACCCAGAGCCGTGGGCTGCCCCATTTCTCTATTCCCTCCACACTTGCCTTCCCATTTGCAACTGTGTTTGGAACCATATAAAATAGACCAGACAACTCCACATGGCCCAAAGCCTTTTTAAAATCCCATTTTTGGGGAATCTGGCTGATCCGTGCAGATCCCACTGGAACCGGGTACCTGGGGCTGTGTCCATCCCAACCCTGATCCGCTCAAAATATCTGGGATTTGTATTCTATTATGATTATTACTAGTTATTAGTGATTAGTTATTATTATTTCTGTGGGGAACCCCTCTGGCTGTGGAGCAGCACCCAGAGCCGTGGGCTGCCCCATTTCTCTATTCCCTCCACACCTGCCTTCCCATTTGCAACTGTGTTTGGAACCATATAAAATAGACAAGTCCACATGGCCCAAAGCCTTTTTAAAATCCCATTTTGGGAGGATCTGCCTGATCCATGCAGATCCCACTGGAACCGGGCACCTGGGACTGTGTCCATGCCAACCCCAATCTGCTCAAAATATCTGGGATTTATATTCCTGAGTTATGGTTGGGAACCCCTCGGGATGTGGAGCAGCACCCAGCCCCGTGGGCTGCCCCATTCCTCTATCCCCTCCACACTTGCCTTCCCATTTGCAACTGTGTTTGGAACCATATAAAATAGACCAGACAACTCCACACAGCCCAAAGCCTTTTTAAAATCCCATTTTTGGAGGATCTGGCTGATCTGTGCAGATCCCACTGGAACTGGGCACCTGGGTCTGTGCCAGCCCCGATCTGCTCAAAATCTCTGGGATTTATATTCCTGAGGGGATGAGTTACAGCTGGGGAACCCCTCTGGCTGTGGAGCAGCACCCAGAGCCGTGGGCTGCCCCATTCCTCTATTCCCTCCACACTTGCCTTCCCATTTGCAGCTGTGTTTGGAACCATATAAAACAGACCAGACAACTCCACATGGCCCAAAGCCTTTTTAAAATCCCATTTTTGGAGGATCTGGCTGATCTGTGCAGATCCCACTGGAACCGGGTACCTGGGACTGTGTCCATCCCAACCCTGATCTGCTCAAAATATCTGGGATTTGTATTCTATTATGATTATTATTAGTTATTAGTGATTAGTTATTATTATTTCTGTGGGGAACCCCTCTGGCTGTGGAGCAGCACCCAGCCCCATGGGCTGCCCCATTCCTCTATTCCCTCCACACTTGCCTTCCCATTTGCAACTGTGTTTGGAACCATATAAAATAGACAAGTCCACATGGCCCAAAGCCTTTTTAAAATCCCATTTTTGGAGGATCTGGCTAATATGTGCAGATCCCACTGGAACCAGGCACCTGGGGCTGTGTCCATCCCAACCCTGATCTGCTCAAAATATCTGGGATTTGTATTCTATTATGATTATTACTAGTTATTAGTGATTAGTTATTATTATTTCTGTGGGGAACCCCTCTGGCTGTGGAGCAGCACCCAGAGCCATGGACTGCCCATTTCTCTATTCCCTCCACACTTGCCTTCCCATTTGCAACTGTGTTTGGAACCATATAAAACAGACAAGTTCACAGGGCCCAAAGCCTTTTTCAAATCCCATTTTTGGGGAATCTGGCTGATCTGCGCAGATCCCACTGGAACTGGGCACCTGTGGCACTAGGCCCGTGCCAGCCTCGATCTGCTCAAAATCTCTGGGGTTTGTATTCCTGAGGGGATCAGTTACAGCTGGGGATTCCCTCTGGCTGTGGAGCAGCACCCAGAGCCGTGGGCTGCCCCATTTCTCTATTCCCTCCACACCTGCCTTCCCATTTGCAACTGTGTTTGGAACCATATAAAATAGACAAGTCCACATGGCCCAAAGCCTTTTTAAAATCCCATTTTTGGGGGATCTGGCTGATCTGTGCAGATCCCACTGGAACTGGGCACCTGTGGCACTAGGCCCGTGCCAGCCCTGATCTGCTCAAAATCTCTGGGATTTATATTCCTGAGGGGATGAGTTACAGCTGGGGAACCCCTCTGGCTGTGGAGCAGCACCCAGAGCCATGGGCTGCCCCATTCCTTCATCCCAGATTATTCCTGGGCACGGCATAAACCCCATCCCTGCTCTCTGCTGGGCCGGGGCCGCGCGCCGCCGGAGGCCGGAGCAGTTTGATCCCGAGCGAAATCCCGAGCGGATCCAGGCGGTGTTTGGTTTGTTGGAGCCGGCGGTGCCTGCAGTGCCAGGAGTGATTTATCTCCTCCTAACCCAGACACGTAAACAGGGCCATGAATCATTCCTTAAATCATTCCCTAAAAGTGCCTCTTTTCCCTGGGAGGCCGTAAAGGGAGCCTGGGATGAGCTCACAGGGAGCGGCTGCGCCACCCAAAGGGGCTCGAGCCTTCCTCCCGCTCCTCTGCACCCTCCTCTCCACAGAGCTGCTGCTCCCCATGCCAATCCCCGGCTTTGCCCTGTTAGCTCGGGCTTTATAAAGTCAACAGCCCGGCTTAGGCAGGGACAGATGTTCCTGATAAGCCACGGCCTCCTTAAAAGTGTTGCAACCGAGTTTTCCTTCCAAGCGCTCCCTGCCGGAGCCAGAGCTTTGTGGTGGGGAATCATGGATCACCTGGCTGGGGCTGGGATTTATTTCCTGCTGCTGCTGCTTTCCCTAAAAAAGCCGCTTATTAATCACCAGCTTCTCCTGCAAGTGGTGGGGACCCCCCAGTTGAGATTCCATCACCTTTTCCAGGATGAAGGATGTGCTGATCCCTCCAGCACAGCCAAAATTCCCGGCTACCCGTGACCTTTTCAGCACGGACAGAGGCAGATCCTCATGATTTATGGGAAGGAAAAAAAAACCCCAACAACCCCACACTAAAAATATCTCCCTGCGTTTCGCCGTCCCAGCTGGAAGCTCTTCCAGAAATTCCCCTTGGATTCCAAAACAAGGCCAGTGCCCATCCACAAGCCCGTAAAACAAGTAATGAGTTTTTGTCTGGATGAAAACAGACTTTTTTTGGGATGAGGTTGGTGCAAGGATTCCAACAAACAGTGCTCACATCCTGCCTTGGAGGCTCCACCTGGCTGTCAATGAGAAACAGAGGGGGAAAAAATTCCATTGGAATCATGGGGATATTGGGGAGCTGTGGAAAGGTGAGAGTGGAGCAGGATTTAAGGGATGCCCCATTCATGGAAGTGTCCAAGGATAAAGCTTGGATCACCTTGGGATAGTGGGAGGTTCCCTGCCCATGGAGCTGGAGATGGTGTTCAAGGTCCCTTTCGACTCAAACCAGTCTGGAATTCTGTGACTCTGGGATCAGGATCACATGGAAATACTGGGGAAGGAAACCTGAGCTGGGCAGGTGCCTCCTGCATTTTTCCCCTGCGGGTAAACTGGGATTTTCCATCAGAAAACAAGAGAAGGAAAACTCTGGAACTCAGAGGCGAAAGAAATGAGTTTTTATGGCTCTGGAAATCTCCCAGTTCTGCCCTCAGGGAATATCCTTAATAGTGACTATTCCTGATTGGGATTTTTGGACACAGCTGTAAAGATGCTGCCAGGAGCTCTGGGTGTGTGCTGGAAAAGGCCATTCCCTATTTTTTTTTTTTTTTCTGGAAAACAAGATGCATTTCAGTTGTCTCCACCAGCCTAAGTCCTTGTTCTCCCTGGGTCTGGCTTAAGTGCCGATTCCCTGAGCTGAGCCTTCCCAGCCAGCCCCAGGTGGCCACCCCACAATTTTGGGGCCACCTTGTTCTCCTCCCTGCACTGCCCATCCACAACATCTTGTGATCCCAACTTTCCACCTCTGTCCGTGTTGTTTGGACTTTAGGCCCGACTATCCCAGCTCTGACACCAAAGCTGAGGCCACCTGGTCCTGCTGGCCTTTCCTGGTCACTGCTGAGCTCGGTTCATCCCGCTTTTCCCAGACATCAGGGACACCCTGACAATGGGATTTCTCCCCAGGGTTGTCCCATCGCTGGGAGGAGAATCCTTCCAGCCACTTCCCACTGCAGATCTGGGAGTGTCTCTTAATCCATTGGTCATTCCCAGAACAAGCTGAGCCTGATTTAGTCACCTCAGGCCTGGCTGAACTTGGGCTGGCTGTCCCGCATCAGGGAATCAATCAGGGAACGGTTTGGGATGGAAGGAAACTTAGGGATCATCCCATTCCCACCCAATTCCATGGGCAGGGACACCTTCCACTATCCCAGGGTGATCCAAGCCCTGTCTAACCTGGTCTTGGACACTTCCAGGGATCCAGGGTAGCCACAGCTTCTCTGGGAATTCCATCCCACCGCCTCCCCACCTTCCCAGCCAGGAATTCCTTCCCCAAATCCAATCTCAGTGCACCCTCCTTCACCTTAAAACCAAAGGGAAAAAGGATATTTAACCCTCACATTCCCAGGTCTGGTTTGGAGTTATACAAACCCAAGCAAGTCTGGGGCTCATAAGAACCCAACATCCATTGGCATCTTCCCTTTGTGCTCCTCATCCCGGAGCAGGGAAACGCAGGGCTGCATTTTTCTTTCCCAGCCCTCAGTGCTATTTTTCCAATCCCTATCGCAGCGGGAATGGCGCAAATCCTCCCAGCATTCATCCCCGGCCTTTCCGAGACGCAGCAAAAAACCCTGGAATTTCGGCCGGTGGAAATCGAGCCGCCCCGCTGACGTCAGCTGGGGAAGGATCCCTTACCGAGACCCCAGCCCTGAATCCCACAGCCACAATCCGGGGTTTGTGTCCAGGAATATCCCGGCGGAGCCGCTCTCGGCACGTGCGGATATCGCGTTACCGGTGCCGCCGTTAGAAACGCTCGGAGCACCACCGGGAATTTCGGGGCACGCCCAGGCCCGTGACTTTGGGGTGATGAATTTACTCCTGTCTGGGCCTTAAATTTAGCACAGACTCCTCTCCATCCAAAGAAAAAAAAAAAAAGATTGGATGCCTCCTGAAAAAGCCGGGGATCTCATCTGTGAGAAATGGGCTTTGTTCTGGAATAACGGCGGGAATTCCGTCTGGAGTTTTGTATCCAGGAATAGTTCACGCCAGCGAATCCCTGAGTAAACAATGGATGCAGGGAATCCCAGTTTATCCCAGCCTGGACTCTGGATGCCTCACTGGGTAATGAAACCCAGGGCAGGTTTGAACTTTAGGCTCTCACGGTCATCGACGGGTCCATTTCTCTCCCCTCACTGCTGGGGCATTTTCCAGACTCTGATCAGCCTCAACGCCTCAGCTAAAAATCAGATTGATTCCAAGTTTTCCAATATATTCCAGGCTTTTGGAAAGTTAGAGTTGCAAGGAAGGATCATGGCACGGTCAGGGTTGAAAGGGACTCTGCAGATGATCCATGTCCAACCCCAGGTGTGCACGAACACAAAATGAAATAAATCTAATTTCTCTAGGGAGTTCAATTAAAAACCCTCCAATTTTAGACTGATTAAAACTCCTCAGGATTCTGGTTTTTATTCAGGAGTCAGAGGCTGGAAAATAAACACGGATGGAGGAGAGGGAGGGATGCTACACCACACATTTTTACCATGGAGTTTCTTCCATACCTCCTAAAATGTGAAGTTTGGCCCCTTTGGAGCCAGGAATGGGGCTGGAAAAGCCCAGCTGGGTTCAGCTGAGCCTGGGCCTGCTTTCCTTGGGAGAATTCCCACTGCTGTCCCCTGTCACCCCCATGGGACAGTGGTGGCCTGCAGTGGCGCCCTCCCGACTCCCACAGCAGCTGTTCCCATGGGTGACAAATCCCAAATGGAAGTAACCAGCACGGAGAGAGGGATTGGGAAGGAGAAGGGGAAATGTGGCCTCCGGCACCTGGAGCTGGTGACCCTGATGTTGCGGTGTGTTGCAATGTCCTGTTTTACCTTCTCCCTTCCCCCTCGCCCCTCGCTGAGTGTGCCCTGGCAATCAGGTTTAACATTCCAGCAAGGCGTCGTGTGATTGGTCCCTCAGGCCTGGGGGACATTGGCCCGTATAGGTGTCCCCAGTCCCTTGAGACCCTGCCCCTTCACCTGGTTGGTGGCTCACCTGTCCCCTCCCCTTCCCCTGCCCTGAGCTTAAAAGGTTAATGAGACCATGCAGCCGGCATTCTGTTGGAGGAATTGCCCCGGTTCAGACCTCTGCACCCATGGAATAAACATCTGGCAACCCTCCAGCAGAATCCACTCCCTTTCTTCTCTTCACCATCGCCAGAAGCTCTCTCTCCTGAGGTAAACGGAGTCCTGACAAGCCTGGACTTGTTCAGTGCCCCGCTGCACTCTCCAGCAGCCAAGGTATCTCTGGGGTAAAGCACCACAGTGCTGCCTTTGGCCCAGCAGCGAGGGTCAGAACTGGCCCAGGCACCATCTAACTGGTTATATTGGGATTCATATTCCAATACCCTGAAACAAAGAGCTGCAAGGGGAAACCACTTCTGTTAACTCAGCCCCAGACAGCATCCAAAGCCAGGCTTTAGGCCTGAGCCTGCTCTGAGCCAGGCCTAGGGAAGCAGATGGAGGAGGGATGAAAGGAAAAGGAGGGAGAGGAAGGAGCTCAGGTTTCCCGGGACACAGGAGCTGGATCAGCGTCCTGGTGGGTTCACAGCAGGCCTGAGGGAAGCCCCTCCACCCCTTCACCCGCCCCAGGCACAAACTGATCCCTACCAATGGGAATTCAGATGGAAGTTCCGATGGATGAATCCCAATTCAGATGGAATCCCAATGGGAATTCAGATGGGAAACTGATCGCAGCATTCCCTCTAGGCAGGGATCCAAGAGCACTTTGCTTCCCCACACCGAATCTGATGGGATTCAATCCATGCTGATGGATTTGGGCTTCTCTTGGAGGTTCACAGCCGGGAGATCACGGATTCTCATGGCTTCAGCCCATCTGGGGGGATTCCTGTGTCTAAGGAGCAGCTCCCTGTGCTGGGAGAAATCCTGAGGCACATGGGAAGAGTTTCTGGACATTTGGAAATGGCAGAAAAGCAATTCTGGAGTTCTGGGGATGTGGGGGGAATTTTTGATCGTAGTGCGCTGCAATGCCCTGAGGAACCAGGCAGGATTTCCTGGTTGGGAACACAATATTCTGGAGTAAATTGGGATTTGGGCTTTAATCCCAAGCCATGGAGATCCAGGGCCTTGGTTTCATAGGATCAGCCCATCTGGGGGGAATTCCTCTCCCTGTGCTGGGAGAAATCCTGAGGCACTTGGGAAGAGTTTCTGGACATTTGGAAATGGCAGAAAAGCAATTCCTGAGTTCTGGGGATGTTGGGAAATTTTGGATCATGGTGTGCAGCACAACCACGTGTGCTGCAATGCCCTGAGGAACCAGGCAGGATTTCCTGGTTGGGAACACAATATTCTGGAGTAAATTGGGATTTGGGCTTTAATCCCAAGCCATGGAGATCCAGGGGTTTGGTTTCATGGCTTCAGCCAATCTGGGGGGATTCCTGCAGCTGAGGAGCAGCTCCCTGTGCTGGGAGAAATCCTGAGGCACTTGGGAAGAATTTCTGGACAATTGGAAATGGCAGAAAAGCAATTCCTGAGTTCCGAGGATGAGGGGGGAATTTTTGATCGTAGTGTGCAGCAATGCCCTGAGGAACCAGGCAGGATTTCCTGGTTGGGAACACAATATTCTGGAGTAAATTGGGATTTGGGCTTTAATCCCAAGCCTTTCAGATCCAGGGGTTTGGTTTCATAGGATCAGCCAATCTGGGAGGAATTCCTGTGTCAAAGGAGCAGCTCCCTGTGCTGGGAGAAATCCTGAGGCACTTGGGAAGAGTTTCTGGACATTTGGAAATGGCAGAAAAGCAATTCTGGAGTTCTGAGGATGAGGGGGGAATTTTGGATCATGGTGTGCAGCACATCCACGTGTGCTGCAGTGCCCTGAGGAACCAGGCAGGATTTCCTGGTTGGGAACACAACATTCTGGAGTAAATTGGGATTTGGGCTTTAATCCCAAGCCATGGAGATCCAGGGGTTTGGTTTCATAGGATCAGCCAATCTGGGGGGATTCCTGTGTCTAAGGAGCAGCTCCCTGTGCTGGGAGAAATCCTGAGGCCCTTGGGAAGAGTTTCTGGACAACTGGAAATGGCAGAAAAGCAATTTTGGAGTTCTGGAGATGTTGGGAAATTTTGGATCATGGTGTGCAGCACATCCACGTGTGCTTCAATGCCCTTAGGAACCAGGCAGGATTTCCTGGTTGGGAACACAATATTCTGGAGTAAATTGGGATTTGGGCTTTAATCCCAAGCCATGGAGATCCAGGGGTTTGGTTTCATGGCTTCAGCCAATCTGGGGGGAATTCCTCTGGCAAAGGAGCAGCTCCCTGTGCTGGGAGAAATCCTGAGGCACTTGGGAAGAGTTTCTGGACAATTGGAAATGGCAGAAAAGCAATTCCTGAGTTCTGGGGATGTGGGGGGAATTTTGGATCATGGTGTGCAGCACATCCACGTGTGCTGCAATGCCCTGAGGAACCAGGCAGGATTTCCTGGTTGGGAACACAATATTCTGGAGTAAATTGGGATTTGGGCTTTAATCCCAAGCCATGGAGATCCAGGGGTTTGGTTTCCTTTCCAGAACACCACGGCCACAGCTCCGGCTGCTCTGATCTCACCTCGCCTCCCACGGCACGGAATCGGGAGCTGAGTTTGTGGCAGCCCCTGCTCACCACGAAGGGCAGGGATGGGCTCTGTGGGATGAGTCAGCCCAGCCCAAGCCACGGCTCCTCTTGGAAAAGCCCACGCTGGCTGCTGGGAAAAGCTGGATTTGGGCTGGGCTTGAGGAGTTGTGGCCGTCTGATCCCTGGGATTGATCAAAGCCAGGCTGGACGGGGTTTGGAGCAGCCTGGGATAGTGGGAGGTGTCCCTGCCCTTGGAATGGGGTGGAATTCCTCAATAAAAACCAGAATCCTGAGGAGTCCTTAATCAGTCCAAAATTGGCATTTTTAAACTTTTAAACTTTTAATTCCCTAAAGAAATTGGATTTATTTCATTAAGGTCCCTTCCAACCCAAATCGTTCTGGAATTCTACAAATCCTGATGGATTTCTCCCTAAGGGCAGGTGTGAACTTTCCTCTTCATCTTTCTGCTGGAATTTGGGGTCAAAATCCAGAATTTCTAGAAAAACACTGACAAAATCATCCCTGGCCTTTTCAGCCTCTTCATCTTTCTGCTGGAGTTTGGGGTCAAAATCCAGAATTTCTAGAAAAACACGGACAAAATCATCCCTGGCCAGTTCAGCCTGGAATTCCTGCCTGGATTAGGGAGGAATCCTCAAGGACACTCCAGAGGCATCCACACATTTTGGGTTTGACTTTTCTTGTGACAGGAATAAACCAAAACAACTTCCCAGCCTCCTTTGTGTCCCAAATAAATCCAACTGCTCCCTCTACACCCCTGCCAGGCCCAGATCCTGCTTTTCCACACCTTTTCCAGAGGTTTCTGAAGGAGAGGATTCCCAGTTCCATCCCCATGTGCTGTTTGGAATGCCAGCTCTTCCCTTTCCCCCCATGGTGTCTCCTGGGGAGCTCCAAAGGTTCAGAGAACTTGGAATGTTGGACCTGGCAGGGATTTGGAGCTTGGAACACGAGGGTTGAGCTGCCCTGGTGGGATTTTATTCCAAAGGTTCCCTTTGGTTCCCCTGTGCCAGGACAGAACAGTGAGGGTCTCGCTGGATCCTGGGAATATTTCCTGTGGAGCCAGAGGAATTCCAGCCCAAAGCTGATCCCTGAGCTTTGAAGGAACAACATCTCCTGGGGCTGCAGAACCCCGGAGCTTTGCCCAAGGCTTGGGCAGCACAGGGCGCTCAGAGCTACCCTGGAGCAAAAATCCCAGGCTGAGACAATCTCTGAGTGGTTTTCTTGGGAAAAAAGGGAGAACCAATGTTTGGGAGCCAAATTCCATCCCCAGACATGGATCCCGGAGGCAATCATCCCAGAATTTCACAGAATTCCCAGAATGACCAGGTTGGAAGAGACCTTCAAGATCATCAGGTCTAACCCAGCCCCAACAGCTCAACTCAACCCTGGCCCCCAGTGCCACATCCAGGCTTTGTTAAACACACCCAGGGATGGGGACTGCACCACCTCCCCGGGCAGCCATTCCAGAACTTTATCACTCTTTCTGTGGAAAACTTTATCCTGATTTCCAACCTGTGCTGGTTCCAGGTGTGGGTTTCTCTGGGTCTGGAGTGAAGGCACTGGAGATGTTATTTCATGTTCACACTCAGCTGTTTATTATTTCTTATCTCAGTCTCACTGCTGGGAGTTCAGCAGCTTTTCATCAGAAGGCACAAAATGGCAACAATCTCTTGTTCCAAGGCCTTTTCAGACTAAACTATCCCATTAAGAGCTGACACCTGGATTATTTTCCCTTTTAACCCAATCACTGATCCCACAGAGCTGCAATGGGCACTTTTCTGCCCAATCACAAAATGCCACCCAAACCCATGGAGGAGGAGGAAGAAGCAGCATGAAGAGGAAACCCAGGATGACACCCTGTGCCCTCCATCTTGCTGCCATCCACAACACACTAAAAACCCCAAAAAACCTCAATTTCTCACCCAGTGACACACCCACACTGCTCTCTATAATCTATTGCACACTTTTGTGGGTTCCAGTCTATCTTGGAGTCTGGGAAACTTTCTCCATGGATGAGGGTCAGAGTCAGTGCTGCCCTGGGGGTCAGGGCACCCAGAGCAGACACAGAAATATTCCCAGTGCCCTGGGTTTCCATAAAAACCTAAACTTCCCTTGGTGCAGCTCGAGGCTGTGTGCTCTGGCTGTGTCAGTGCTGCTGCAGACAGAGCCCAGCCCCAGCTGAGCACAGGCCCCTTTCAGGAGCTGTGAGAGTGATGGGGGCAGCCCTGAGTCTCCTTTTCTCCAGGCCGAGCACCCCCAGCTCCCTCAGGGGCTCCTCACAGGGTTTGTGTTCCCAGCCCCTCTCCAGCCTCGCTGGCCCCTCTGGATGTGCTCAGGGTCCCCAGGTCCTTCCCAAGCTGAGGGGCCAGAGCTGGGCACAGCACCCGAGGTGTGACCCCAGCAGTGCCCAGGGCAGGGGCACAGTGAGCTCCCTGCTCCCATGCCATCCCAATGCCATCCCATGCCATGCCAATGCCATCCCATGCCATGCCATGCCATCCCATGGATCCCATCCCATGCCATCCCATCCCATCCCATCCCATCCCATCCCATCCCATCCCATCCCATGCCAGCCATGCCATGCCATCCCATGCCATGCCATGCCATGCCATCCCATCCATCCCATCCCATCCCATCCCATCCCATCCCATCCCATCCCATCCCATCCCATCCCATCCCAGCCCATCCCATCCCATCCCATCCCATCCCCGAGCAGCCCCAGGCAGTGGGAAGGATTCTCCAGTCCCTGAGACACAGGAATGTCTCCATGGATGGACACAAGAAATACAGTGGGAACAAAAATTTTGGTGGGAGAAGAGAGCAGGGATGAAGAAAACTGGGAGAAGGGAAGCAGCACCATAAAGGGATGAAGTCAAAGTTCAGCGGATCCTTTGCAGCTTGCGAGGAAATTTAGGAACATTTAGGAACTGGAATCTCTCTTCTGACACAGATTCATGGGATGAACGGGAGCATTTTCCAACTGCAAACTCCCTGGAATAAAACCAGCCCTGTGGCTGGAATGGAGGAGATTTGGGAATCCAGATCGGGACGAGATATGGAATGGGGAAAGAGGTAAATAAAGAAAGGGAGCAGCCAAATAAGCAAGGAAAGTTTGGGATTGGGTTTGACCCCACGCCCTGACTCCGGAGTATCCCAATGTCCCAGGAAGGCAAAGGATCCCAACCCTGCACTTTTCCCAATTGGAAACAAATGGACGCTGTCCCTTTTCCATCCCCTGGTTTTACAACAGTTTGGAATTAGGCTGATGAGGAGTTTCCTTGCCAGCTTTGTCTATCTTGGGCTAATTACAGAGAGAAAATGATGGGGAAATTAAGCTAATTGTGGGATGAAACCTATGGAACCACAACATTCCTGCTCTGGGCTAATTACAGAGAACCTGCTAATTGTGGGACAAAACCTATGGAACCACAGCATTCCTGCTCTGGGCTAATTACAGAGACCCTGCTAATTGTGGGACAAAACCTATGGAACCACAGCGTTCCTGCTCTGGAATTCCAGAGGAAATTGTGTGGGGGAATCCAGACTCCTGCTCATCCCATCTCTCCCCTCCCCGGGTGTTTCTGCTCCTGAGAGGAAAATGAAAGGAGGAGGGACCAGGCAGGAATCAGCATTCCAGGCTCTGGAGAAGAGCCAGGGGCTGAGCCTGGCTGAGGGAATGCACAACAAAGAGCACAACAAATCCAGGGATTTGGGAAAGTCAAGGCAAAATGAGGAGCAGCAGGGATGGCTCTGCTCAGTGGAGAAGGGATCAGGAAAATGTTGGATTCCCTGCTTGGATGGGGCTTGGAGCAGCCTGGGATGGTGGGAGCTGTCCCTGCCCATGGCACAGGGATGGAATGGGATGGGTTTTAGAGGGCTTCCATCCCAAACCATCCCAGGATTCCATGGAACTTGGAACATGGCTCCACTCTGGAAACAGGATCCAGGGAGCTCCTGGTGAATGATCCCAGAACAGAGGAGTGGCTGGGAAACACTGGGAGCCTCCCCAAAATCCCTGGAGATGGGGCCCTGAAACGACAGCAGGGGCAGGAGAAGGGGAAGGATCACTCCCAACAATTCCATTCTTCCCCTTCCCAAACACTTGGGAATATCCTCTGTGGAATTAGAGCCTCGAGCTGGGCAGACTTTTCATGGAATCACAGAATCTGAGCTGGTTTGGGTTGGAAGAGACCTTAAAGCTCATCTTGTTCCAGCAACACTTCCACTATCCCAGGGTGATCCAAGCCCTGTCCAGCCTGACCTTGGACACTGCCAGGGATCCAGGGGCAGCCACAGCTTCTCTGGGAATTCCATCATTCCCAGCCAGGAATTCCTTCCCAATATCCCACATAAATCTCCCATTTCCCAGTCTGAAACCGCTGCTCCTCATGCTGTCCCTGCAGGGCGATCCCTCCCGGATCAGCTCCAGGACCATTCCCAAGGATCTCCCCAGGCTTGGATCCCTCCACATCCCCCAGTTCATCCCAGTATCCAGGAGCTGAGGAGCCTGGAGCTGCTGCCGGTGGTGCCTGGGATGCTTCGGAGATCCCGGGATAGGAACAGCCGTAATCCTTCTCCCTTTGGAGAAGAGACAGCAGGGGGATGCAGGAATTTTCCGGGATGCGGGAATTTTCCGGGATGCGGGAATTTTCCCGGCTGCGGCCAGCTCAGCGGGAAGCTCCGAGACATTTGCTGCCATCTACGGCCAATCCCAAATAGTGCAAAAGCCGGGAGAGCCCTGGCTCGGGCTCCAAGCTGGATTTTCTGGGCACTGGGATGCCTGGAGAAAGCTGGGAATGGGGAATGGGGGAGCGGGGAGGGGCTGTCTGCAAAGGAATTCCTAGGAATCCTTTTCCATGGGGAAATTCCATCCCAGGATGCACAGAGCCCTCCAGGAACGGGTATAAAGTGCAGGGAAGGGAGAGGGATTTCCCGGGATAATCTGAGGTTGGGAATGACGCTGCTCCAGAGGGGACACAGCTGAAAAGCTTTGGAAAACATTCCTGCCCTTTTCCTTCCTTCTCGTTCCCTTTTTCCCTGTTTCTCCTGAGCAGATGCCTGGAAAACTTCCAGTCCTGACGGTGTTTCACCAGCATTTCCCCGGGAATTTGCATCCTCCCATTCTGACCAAAATTCTGGGAGCAAGGGCTGCGTGAGCACCGGGATTTGGGATGGGAGCAGCGGGATTTGGGATACGAACACTGGGATTTGGGATGGGAGTACCGGGATTTGGGATGGGAGCACTGTGGATTTGGGATGAAAGCACAGGGGATTTGGGATGGGAATTCTGGGATTTGGGATTTGAGCACCAAGGATTTGGGATATGAACACCGGATTTGGGATGGGAGCAGCGGGATTTGGGATAAGAACACTGGGATTTGGGATGGGAGTACCGGGATTTGGGATTTGAGCACTGTGGATTTGGGATGAAAGCACAGGGGATTTGGGATGTGAGCATGGGGATTTGGGATGGGAGCACCGGGATTTGGGATGGGAATACTGGGATTTGGGATGTGAGCACCAAGGATTTGGGATGAAAGCACTGGGGATTTGGGATGGGAGTACCGGGATTTGGGATGTGAGCATGGGGATTTGGGATGGGAGCACTGGGATTTGGGATGTGAGCACCAAGGATTTGGGATGAGAGCACTGGGGATTTGGGATGGGAGCACCAGAGATTTGGGATGGGAATATTGGGATTTGGGATGGAAACACGGGGGACTGGGGATTTGGGATGCAAGCACCGGGATTTGGGACGGGAGCACCGGGATTTGGGATGGGAGCACTGGGATTTGGGACGGGAATACCGGAATTTGGGATGGGAGCACTGGGATTTGGGATGCAAGCACCGAGGATTTGGGATATGAGCACCGGGAATTGGGATGAGAGCACGGGGGATTGGGGATGTGAGCACCAGAATTTGGGATGGGAGCACTGGGTTTTGGGATAGGAACACTCGGATTTGGGATGGGAGCACCGGGATTTAGGATGGAGCACGGGGATTTGGGATCGGCGCAGGGAGCGGGCGGTGCTTCCCTTCCTGCCCCCGTCCCTCCCTCTCTCCCTCCCGGCGAGGCGGGAGCGCATTCCCGGTGTGGAATTCCCGGGAATCCCGAGCGCCGCTCTTTGTCCGGGCAGGGTCCCGAGCCCGCGGAGCCGCTTCCCCGGCAGGCTCCGCTTCCCGAGCTCGGGATCCGGGATCCCCCTCTGGATGCTCCTTTCCAGAACCTTTCCAGGAGAAGGGCAGGGAAAGGGATTTGGGATCCTGGGACACCCTTTGGGGACAGCAAAGGACCCCGGTCTGGTCTCTTTCCCTCCCTTTTTCCCTCTCCAAATCCCGGTCCTTGGATATCCTCTGATATCTGGGAGAATCCTGTGGGAAATTCCAGCTCTGGCTGGGACACTCTGGTGTGGGATTGCTCTGTTGAATCCCAAAAATCTGGGAAATGGGGATGGGATCGGGTGGCAGGGTGAGCTCAGAGCCCCAGGGAAATGTCCCATCCCTCCAGCTTCCATGGAAAAGGCTGGATCAGGGATCAGCTCTAGGGAGAGATTGGCTCCTCCACAGCTGATCCCTGAGCCCTCTTCCCATGGAAAATTCCCACAGAAAATTCCCATAGAAAATTTTCATAGAAAATTCCCATGGAAAATTCTGATAGAAAATTTTCATAGAAAATTCCCATGGAAAATTCCCGCATATTCCTGCTCCTGCTGTGGTGATCTTGGCGTGTCCAGCCCCAAACCATTCCTGGGATATTTCCCTTTGTACAAATCCTGAAGAACCAAAGGAAGATTTGTGGATTCCCTACTCCAGAGTTATCCCAAGAAATCCAGGTTTTTAGCTCAGCTCAGTTCTTTATTCCAAAGGAAAAAAATTTGGGATGTTGAGTCTGGGAAGTGAAAGGAACAGCAGGGAAAAACCAGAGCTCCAAAGGATCATCCCTGATCCACCAGGATGTCTCCTGATCCCACATGGAATTCTGAACACAACAATTCCTTTGGGAAAAGGAATTGGGACGGCCAAGGCTCCCCTGGGAAATCCAGGAATCGGCTTCCTCCAGCTCATCCCTCCAGCCTGCCCGGGCAATTCCAGTTCTGCAGGAATTCTGGGAAAGCTGGAAAACTTCAGGGTGTAAAACCCTGTGGATGCTAAAATTTTATGGGAACGGATTCAGGAAAAAAAAACCACCAAAAAAATCCCACTCGGGTCCTGAATTCCGTGGGAAAATAAAGCCTTGGTCAGGAAATCCCTGAACTTTGGTTTGGATTTGGAAAGGAAGTTTTCCATTATCCTTGACCCAGGATTTGTTTCCAGAGCTCTTGGCCACCTACAGAGAGGAGCAGAAATATTTGGAATATTTCATGGAGCGGGGCTGGGAATTGTGGCATTTTCTGGGTGTTTTGGGGCTGCTGCTGTGAAAACTGTGGGATTTCCTTCTTCCCTGAGAGAGCAAAGCCTTGGAAAAGCTGCCCAGGGAAATGATGGAATGACTGTCCCTGGAGGTGTTCGATAAAGCTGGATATTCATGGAATCATGGAGTGGCTGGGGTGGGAAGGGAGCTTAAAGATCATTTAATTCAGCATTAATTAAATGATGAAATAATAATTTCATTCCTTCCCCTATTCCAGGTGCTCCAGACTTTCCTAGGACACTTCCAGGGATTTGGCTGATGGGTTTGTGGGATAAGGTTCCTGTGGGAAGGTTTCTGTTCAAGGAAAACTTTTCCTGGAGGATTGGGATTTCAGCAGGGAACTGGAGCATCCTCGTGGAATTGTGGCATTCCCTCCACTTCCCTCTGCTCCCTTGGAATACCCACCAGGCTGACCAATGCTCCTCATAAATATCCCACAAATTCCCTAAAAATGAATATCTCCTACATTCCTTAAAATAAATACCTCATAATTCCCTGAAAAGAAATATCTCCTAAATTCCCTAAAAATAAATACCTCATCATTCCCTAAAAAGGCCTTTTACAGGAAAAGAATTCTCCTTTTCCCCCAAAAAAATTTAACAGAAATCTACAGTTCAGCCTTCCTTTATTCCCAAAATTCTGGGAATTAGAATTCCCACCTGCCTCTTTCCAGCCTTTTGCCTCTTTTGGGTGCTTTGCACGATGAGAGAAATCTGCTGGAGAAGGGAAGGAAATGGAATTGAAAACGGATCAGCTCTGGCCCCTGGGAATTCCAGGAGAAGCATCATCCCAACATTTCCTGGATAGAACAGCAGGAAGGAGAAATAATATCCATTAAAAAGAGGGAAAGAGGAGTGGGAGCCTGGATTGGGTTGGAAAAATCCCTTGGTTTCACTTTGGATCATCCTGATCCATAACTGGGGATATTCCCAAAAAATGCTGGTGACTGAGGGAGCAGAACTGGCACCAGTTTGGGTTCTCCCTCCGGAGATTCCCATTTTGGAGACTCCAGATTTATTCCAGTGGAAATGGCCCGGAGTTATCAGGAAATCCTGGCCTTTGGGGCTCTGGAATTGCAGCACCTTCAGAGGGCCTGCACGTCCATGGAGATGCCTGGAAAATATGGATCAACCACCTGGAAATCAGGTCCAGAGCCAGAGGACACAGAATTCCTCTTGGAATTTCCGGAATTCCTCTTGGAATTTCCAGAATTCCTCATGAATTTCCAGAATTCCTAATGGAATTCCCAGAATTCCTCATGGAATTTCCAGAATTCCTAATGGAATTTCCAGAATTCCTCACAGAATTTCCAGAATTCCTCTTGGAATTTCCAGAATTCCTCTTGGAATTCCCAGAATTCCTCACGGAATTTCCAGAATTCCTAATGAATTTCCAGAATACCTCTTGTAATTTCCAGAATTCCTAATGGAATTCCCAGAATTCCTCACAGAATTTCCAGAATTCCTCACAGAATTTCCAGAATTCCTCTTGAAATTTCCAGAATTCCTAATGGAATTTCCAGATCTCCTCTTGAAATTTCCAGAATTCCTAATGAAATTTCCAGAATTTCTCATGGAATTTCCAGAATTCCTCACAGAATTTCCAGAATTCCTCATGGAAAATGAGCAGAACCAGAGGCTGAGCCTGGTCCCAGCTCTGTTTGTGTTCCCAATTCCCACATTCCTGTGCTCTGCTGGGACATTGTGGAATCCAGTCTGCACATCCATGTGGATGCCTGGAAAATACGGATCAACCACCTGGAAATCAGCTCTAGACTCAGAGAACACAGGTTTCCTCATGGAATTCCTGGATTTCCTCATGGAATTCCTGGATTTTCTCATGGAAAATGATCACCAACAGAGGCGGAGCCAGGTCCCTGCTCCCACATTCCCACGTTCCTACATTCCCACATTCCCACGTTCCTACATTCCCACATTCTCATGTTCCCACATTCCCACATTCCCCCATTCCCCCATTCCCACATTCCCACGTTCTACATTCCCCATTCCCCATTTCCCATTCCTACATTCCCACATTCCCACGTTCCTACATTCCCACATTCTCATGTTCCCCATTCCCCCATTCCCACATTCCCACATTCCCATGCTCTCTGTGACACTATGGAATCCCAGGATCATTTCTGTTGGATGATCCCATTGGATCATGGAGTCCAGCACTGCCGAGGCCACCACCACCCCCTGTCCCCAAATCCCACATCCACACTTTTAAATCCCGCCGGGATCAGTATTCCTCCACTTCCATGGACAGCCTGTGCCAGGCCTGGATATTCCCTTTAGGAAAACTTTTCCCTGTTATCCAATCTCCCCCTGTCCTGGCACAAGTTGAGGATGTTCCCCATTATCCTGCCCCCATTCCTTGGGAACAGAACCCCTTGCTGTTCCTACCAGGAAAACCAGAAATTGAAGCAGCTCTAAACATCCTTAAAATCCCAGAAATACGGAAAACGCCGGGAATATTCCAGGGAAAGCTCTGCCTGGCCTGCATTAAGTGCTTTGCAGGGCTCTGGTGATGGAAAGCAGCTGGAGCTCGGTCATTCCCATGAAAAACCATCTGGGATGAGCCAAGCCTCACACGTGGGGCTGGGAATATCGGGAATGTGCTCCAGGGATTGCACCTTCCTCGGGTCACTGAGGGGTGTCCTCTGCATCCTTGGAATGTCCTGGCAGCTCCGGGCTGGGAATTTGCCATCCCGTGCTCTGGAGAGTGCAATTCCATGGTTAACACTCCGGGAGTTACAAAACAAAGGAAAAGCAGCCGGGCTGCAGGGGAAGCGCTTTTGTTCCGCTCGGGAAAGGGAGGATTTGCTGACAGCCCCGGGATCTCCTTCCAGCCAGGAACACTCAGAGAATCCCACAAAACGTCTCATTCCAGGAGATCCTTCCTCCAGCGCTTCCCTGTGCTTGTCCTCCTGGGATGGGGACATCATCTCATCCCACCCCCATCATCCCCGGCCTCTGGAGAACATCCCGTGGTTTATCCAGGATTGTGCCCTGCTCTCCTTCCTCAGAGCAGAAGGAATTGTTTGGGAGATGCTGCTCGCTTTTCCTTCAAATCCCAGAATTACTGAGGTGGGAAAAGCCCCTGGATTGAGCCCAGCGCTGCCAAGGCCACCCCTGAGCATGTCCCCAAGTGCCACATCCACAGGGATTTTAAATCCCTGCAGCAATGGGGACTCCAGCACTGCCCTGGGCAGCTGGGCCAGGGCTGGACAGCCAATTCCAGGGAGGAATTTTCCCACTATCCCACCTGAACCTTCCTCTGAGGCCATTCCCTCTCCTCCTGTCCCTGTTCCCTGTTCCCAGATCCCGATTTCCCCTGGCTGTCCCCTCCCCTGGCTTTTGTTCCGCTCGGGAAAGGGAGGATTTGCTGACAGCCCCGGGATCTCCTTCCAGCCAGGAACACTCAGAGAATCCCACAAAACGTCTCATTCCAGGAGATCCTTCCTCCAGCGCTTCCCTGTGCTTGAGGGTTGTCCTCCTGGGATGGGGACATCATCTCATCCAGCCCCATCATCCCCGGCCTCTGGAGAACATCCCGTGGTTTATCCAGGATTGTGCCCTGCTCTCCTTCCTCAGAGCAGAAGGAATTGTTTGGGAGATGCTGCTCGCTTTTCCTTCAAATCCCAGAATTACTGAGGTGGGAAAAGCCCCTGGATTGAGCCCAGCGCTGCCAAGGCCACCCCTGAGCATGTCCCCAAGTGCCACATCCACAGGGATTTTAAATCCCTGCAGGAATGGGGACTCCAGCACTGCCCTGGGCAGCTGGGCCAGGGCTGGACAGCCAATTCCAGGAAGGAATTTTCCCACTATCCCACCTGAACCTTCCTCTGAGGCCATTCCCTCTCCTCCTGTCCCTGTTCCCTGTTCCCAGATCCCAATTTCCCCTGGCTGTCCCCTCCTGTCAGGGAGCTGTGGAGATCCAGAAGGTCCTTCCCGAGCTCCTTTTCTCCAGGAAAATCCTTCATCCTCCTTTTCTGGGAAGTTTCCCTTGGGGCAGGAGGTAAAACTGGGCTGGGGAGGTTTTGGGTTATCCTTTGGGATAATCCTGGCACTGCTGAGCTGTTGGAAACACGGATCTGTGGGAAGCACTGAGCCCGTTTTCCTAATTAAACCCAGCATCAGCTCTGCTTTAATTACTTTGATGAGGTTCTGGAGCTGAGACCCCCCCCGTGAGAACCAATCCCTCCCTTCCCAATATTCCAGCCCCACCATCCTCCCAGGAATCTTCCTCACTTTTCACCCAATTTCCTTCCCAGCAATCTGAGGCCGTCCCAGACAATCCCTGAGGGATTGGGGAAGGGTTTTCCCCTCTCCTTTCATGTGTTGGGAATTGGGATCATGTGTCCCCTTGATCTCCTCCAGCCCAGACGTCTCCCTGTCTCATTTATCCCGGATCTTGGATCACGAGATCCCAGAGCTCCAGGGCCACCTCAGGACACAGCCGGGTGACCTTGGCCACAAGGAATTGATGGCAGCCAAAAATCCCGGGATTCTCCAAGCCTGCACCAACAATAAAAATTCCCCTGATGCTCCGAATGGAAGGAAAGGAGCAAGGTCTCGCCTTGGAATCCAGGGATGGAAAACCCAAAGGATCTGGGATTTTTTTGGATGCCTCCATGTTCTCAGGGAGGTTTAAAGGTCTGGAGGGGTTTCTCCAAAAATTCTTCCCTACCTCTGGTCATGAAGGGGTTTATGGGAAAGAAATCCAGGGATGGAATGTTCAGCCATGGCCTGAGGCGGGGATGTTGGACCCAAAGGGAACCGGGAGCTGCCTCTGCCAAATATTCCCCAAGTTTTCCCAAATATTCATAGGTTTTCCATGGGAAATAAGGAGAACCAGGAGAGAATTTGGGATAAAACAAAACCCAAACCCAGCTTTTCCTGCTCAGCCTGAAACAATATCCAGGAGCACTCTGGTGCAGGAGGAGAGGGAAAATGGGAATTTTGGGGAGGGATATTCCATCCAAAGGCTGCTGGAGGGAGGGATGTTGGATCCAAAGGGAACTGGGAGCTGCCTTTCCTAAATATTCCCCGGATTCACAGGTTTTCCATGGGAAATAAGGAGAACCAGGAGAGAATTTGGGATAAAACAAAACCCAAACCCAGCTTTTCCTGCTCAGCCTGAAACAATATCCACGAGCACTCTGGTGCAGGAGGAGAGGGAAAATGGGGATTTTTAGGAGGGATATTCCATCCAAAGGCTGCTGGAGGGAGGGATGTTGGATCCAAAAGGAACTGGGACCTGCACTCCTGAATATTCCATGGGTTTTCCATGGGAAATAAGGAGAACCAGGAGAGAATTTGGGATAAAACAAAACCCAAACTCAGCTTTCCCTGCTCAGCTGACCAGGAGTGTGGAACAGTATCCAGGAGAGTGTTTGGGCCAGGTGGAGAGGGAAAATGGGATTTTGGGGTGGGATATTCCATCCAAAGGCTGCTGGAGGGAGGGATGTTGGATCCAAAAGGAATTGGGACTTGGCACTCCTGAATATTCCCTGGATTCACAGGTTTTCCATGGGAAATAAGGAGAACCAGGAGAGAATTTGGGATAAAACAAAACCCAAACCCAGCTTTCCCTGCTCAGCCTGAAACAATATCCACGAGCACTCTGGTGCAGGAGGAGAGGGAAAATGGGGATTTTTAGGAGGGATATTCCATCCAAAGGCTGCTGGAGGGAGGGATGTTGGATCCTAAAGGAACTGGGACCTGCACTCCTGGATATTCCATGGGGTTTTTTTGGGAAATAAGGAGAACCAGGAGAGAATTTGGGATAAAACAAAACCCAAACCCAGCTTTTCCTGCTCAGCCTGAAACAATATCCAGGAGCACTCTGGTGCAGGAGGAGAGGGAAAATGGGGATTTTGGGGTGGGATATTCCATCCAAAGGCTGCTGGATGGAGAGATGTTGGATCCAAAAGGAACTGGGACCTGCACTCCTGAATATTCCACAGGTTTTCCATGGGAAATAAAGAGAACCAGGAGAGAAAACAACCCCAAATGTGGCTTTTCCTGCTCAGCCTGAAACAATATCCAGGAGCACTCTGGTGCAGGGAGAAAGGGAAAATGGGAATTTTCGAGCGGCTGCGGAACTGCCGGGCCCGGTTCCTGTCCTAATGATCCCTCAAATCCATTAGCTGGGATTCCTTTCCCCCCCTCCTTCCCATCCTGGCTCATTTGCAGGGAGCAGAAAGCTTCCCTGGCCAGGCTCCATCCAGCCCAGGGACACGGAGTTCTCCCCAGGGAATTCCAGCCCTATCCTTGTTTTTCCCTCGGATTCCCGCAGTGTCTCTGCTGCTGTCAAAGCCCTCAGACCGGGATTGGCATTCCCAGGTCCACATCCATGTGGATGTTAAATATAATAGTCCATGAATATAATATTCCATGAGGAATATTCCCAATATCCGATAGTCCATGAATTTAATATTCCATGAGGAATATTCCCAATATCCGATAGTCCATGAATTTAATATTCCATGAGGAATATTCCCAATATCCAACCTGGCACAGCTGGAGGCTTTTCCTCTTTTTCCGTCACTGATTTTTTGGAGGAAAGGACCAAGCCCCACCTGATCACAGCTGATTTTAGGGAATTGTAGGAAGTGAGGAGGATTTGGCAGCTGGATCTCGCGTGTCCCTGAATTCCACACCTCTGGAAATCATCCCTGCCCTGCCCTGAGCCACTGAATTCCCACAAATCCACAGGAAACACTCCTGCCCTGGGAGGAACTCCTGGCTCAGGGGCCGGCAATTGGTTGGGAAGTTGTTTTGGGGAGAATTCCCTCAGAACTCAGGGAAAACCTGGATGCTTCCAAAGCCAGGAAGGAAGGAAAAGGGAGGAAGGAAAAGGAAGGAAGGAAGGAAGGAAAAGGAAGGAAGGAAGGAAGGAAGGAAGTGGCGGAAGGAAGGAAGGAAGGAAGGAAGGAAGGAAGGAAGGAAGGAAGGAAGGAAGGAAGAAGGAAGGAAGGAAGGAATGGCGGAAGTAAGTGGCGGAAGGAAGTGGCGGAAGGAAGTGGCGAAGGAAGGAAGGAAGGAAGGAAGGAAGGAAGGAAGGAAGGAAGGAAGGAAGGAAGGAAGGAAGGAAGGAAGGAAGGAAGGAAGGAAGGAAGGAAGGAAGTGCGGAAGGAAGGAAGTGCGGAAGGAAGGAAGGAAGGAAGGAAGGAAGGAAGAAGAAGGAAGGAAGGAAGGAAGGAAGAAGGAAGGAAGGAAGGAAGGAAGGAAGGAAGGAGAAGTGGCGGAAGGAAGGAAGTGGGAAGGAAGGAAGTGGCGGAAGGAAGGAAGGAAGTGGCGGAAGGAAGGAAGTGGCGGAAGGAAGGAAGGAAGGAAGGAAGGAAGTGCGGAAGGAAGGAAGGAAGGAGAAGGAAGGAAGGAAGGAAGGAAGGAAGGAAGGAAGGAAGGAAGGAAGGAAGGAAGGAAGGAAGGAAGGAAGGAGGAAGGAAGGAAGTGGCGGAAGGAAGGAAAGGGAAAGGGAAGTGGCGAAGGAAGTGGCGGAAGGAAGTGGCGGAAGGAAGTGGCGGAAGGAAGTGGCGGAAGGAAGGAAGGAAGGAAGGAAGGAAGTGGCGGAAGGAAGGAAGGGAAGGAAGGAAGGAAGGGAAGGAAGGAAGGAAGGAAGGAAGGAAGGAAGGAAGGAAGGAAGGAAGGAAGGAAGGAAGGAAGGAAGGAAGGAAGGAAGGAAGTGCGGAAGGAAGGAAGGAAGGAAGGAAGGAAGGAAGGAAGGAAGGAAGAAGGAAGGAAGGAAGGAAGTGGGAAGGAAGGAAGTGGCGGAAGGAAGGAATGCGGAAGGAAGGAAGGAAGTGGCGAAGGAAGGAAGGAAGGGAAGGAAGGAAGTGGCGGAAGGAAGGAAGTGGCGGAAGGAAGGAAGGAAGGAAGGAAGGAAGGAAGGAAGGAAGGAAGGAAGGAAGGAAGGAAGGAAGGAAGGAAGGAAGGAAGGAAGGAAGGAAGGAAGGAAGGAAGGAAGGAAGGAAGGAAGGAAGGAAGGAAGGGGAAGGAAGGAAGGAAGGAAGGAAGGAAGGAAGTGGCGGAAGGAAGTGGCAGGAAGGAAGTGGCGAAGGAAGGAAGTGGCGGAAGGAAGTGGCGGAAGGAAGGAAGAGGAAGGAAGGAAGGAAGTGGCGGAAGGAAGGAAGGAAGGAAGGAAGGAAGGCGGAAGGAAGGCGAAGGAAGGGGAAGGAAGGAAGGAAGGAAGGAAGGAAGGAAGGAAGGAAGGGAAGGAAGGAATGGGAAGGAAGGAATGCGGAAGGAAGGAAGTGCGAAGTGAAGTGGCGGAAGAATGAAGAAGTGGCGGAAGAATCGGAAGGAAGGAAAATGAAGGAAGGATGTTCATGGAAGGAAGAAGAAGGAAGGAGGCAGCAGGAAGACAGGAAAAGAAGGAAAGAGAACTCTGAAACGCCATAGGAAAAACCTCCATGATTTATAAAAGTCGGATCAAATGAGATGGAATATTTTCATCCCTGTTCTCCTGTGTGTCATTTCCTGCTGTTCCCATGCCATGATCCACAACTGATCCCAAATTTCCCTCCAGACCAGGAGTAACCACTGGGATTTGGAGCTAAAGGTTGGAGGTGTCAGATTCTGGTGGTCTGAAGGGAATATTGGGGATTAACTGTGGAATTTCAGCCCTTATCCATCATGGAGGCTTTCAGCCTTTATCCATAATTTTTTTTTGGGAGCTGTGGACCTTGTCTCATAACCTGTGTCTATTAATGATGGATTTGGGAATTTTTATCCATCTTTCTCCCATCTCCCTGTGGCCAATGGAGCCGAGCTCAAACCCAGAGAGGCAGCAGATTTCATTTGTGCTTCCAGATGTTTCTGAGAATATTCCTGAAGTTCAGGCTGGGATTGGGCCAACCACTCTCCAGCATTCCATGAAAATGCATGGAGACGACAGGGATGTGCCATGATTTTCCTGCTCATCTGGGTGTTTTCCTTCTGCTCTTTGAATTTCGTTTACAACCAGATAAATCCCTGGATTCCGGATTTTTTTTTCCCCACCCAAAAGCATTTTGGACATTTGATCCCATGGAATCACCAAGGTTGGAAAAGACCCTGTTAAATCTGGAGTCCAATATTCGGGAGAGAAAGGAAGGATAAAACTCCCACCCTCGCTGCGGTTTCAGAGGGATTTCTATTGGGATAAAACCGGAATCGCGACACGTTTGGAGCGGGAATTGGAAATCTTGGAGCAAAATTCCACCAAATCCGGAGCTGTCCCAGCTCAGTCAACAGAGAGAGACAGACCCTGCTTGTGAGGGCGCTGCTCCCTTTCCAGGGGCTGCCCTGCTCCCCGACCACAGGCGGGACAATCCCGGCTCCTGCTTTTCCAGAGGCCGCCGGCAGCGAGGTGTCGAGTGCTGCCTGATGCTCCACGGCTTCCTCTGGTGCCCAGCCAGCTCTGCCTTCCCTGGGAACGGCTTTTTTGGACACCCTGGATGACTCTGGGAAGGCCAAGGAATGAATGGAGCCTTCAGTGGCTCCGTGGAAAGAGCTGGATCCCTCCCCAGGAGCTCCGGGGGTGAATTCCCATCCAGGAGACACCTGGACATCCCAGGGAATCTCCTTCCCATGGGGTGAACTGGGAACAGGGCATGAGGGAATCTCTGCCTGGGAAATATTCTAGCCAGGAGGAACCAGGAGCACCTGGAGGAGAAAGCAGCTTCCTAATTATCCTAATTGCACTAATTATCCTAATTGTCCTGCTGGGAGATGCTCACACAGCTCCTTGGAATATCTGGGCTCATTTAGGCCAGGATGGTCTCTGCAATCCCTAAAAAGCTCTAAAGGGACAACAAGGAGAGGTGGGATTTGGGAATTGGGAATTCCTGGCTGGGAGGGTGGGAAGGGGCTGGGATGGAATTCCCAGAGAAGCTGTGGCTTCCCTGGATCCCTGGAAGTGCCCAAGGCCAGGTTGGACATTGGGGCTTGGAGCAGCCTGGGGCAGTGGGAGGTGTCCCTGCCATGGATGGGCTTTAGGATCTTTTCCAACCCAAACCATTCCATGATTCCTCGGCAATTCCATCCTTTAAAGTGCCTCCCTGGGCCACATTCCCAAACCAGGAAGGAGAAGCTCTGAAATTCCAGAGTTCCTTGGAAATGTCTGTAAAACCAAAGGTGAACCAAAGCCTGGGGAGCTGCTGGGGCTTTTCTGGGAAGATTCTCCCGATTTGTCATATCCAGACAAGGAATTCCTGGCTGGGATGGAATTCCCAGAGAAGCTGTGGCTTCCCTGGATCCCTGGTAGTGCCCAAGGCCAGGTTGGACATTGGGGCTTGGAGCAGCCTGGGACAGTGGGAGGTGTCCCTGCCCTTGGGAATGGGATGAGCTTCAAGGTCCTTCCAACCCAAACCATTCCAGGATTTTCTGATTCCTTTCAGCTCTGGAGTTCTGACTGGGACCGTCCCCTTCATCCCCTTCAGGACCCATTTTGGGAATCTTTTGAAATTTAATTCACACCCAAACTGCAGCTCCTGCTCTTTCCAAAGGTGCATTTCCAAAATCTGAGGGGATTTGGGAAAATTCCCACAAGAAATCCCACAAAAACTCTGACATCCAAATCTTCCCACTGTCATCACCACAAATGCAACAAAAACCCAAACTGTGCCCAAAGCACCCAACAAATCCAACTCATTCCAGGAGAATCCCAGCTCCTGCACACGCAAATCCCCACAGGAATTAAAATGTGGATTTTTGAGATCCTTTTAATTTGTGCTGGCACTTCCTTCTACCCCACAGTGACCAAAGGAATAAGGTGAAAGAAATTAAAACAACAACAGCAAGAGAGCTTTTAATTCCAGGAATTCCCCCCCCCAAATCTTTGGATATCTGCTTTGCTTCCAGAGGGGGAATTGCTGACGGATGCACAGGAAGGAGAGAATCGGATTTCCTTACTCCTTTCCCCTTTAAGGACATGGTAATGTCAGGATTGTGAGTTCTCCTTTTCCTTTTCCTTTTCCTTTTCCTTTTCCTTTTCCTTTTCCTTTTCCTTTTCCTTTTCCTTTTCCTTTTCCTTTTCCTTTTCCTTTTCCTTTTCCTTTTCCTTTCCCTTTCCTTTTCCTTATCCTCCCACTTTGTTTTTTCCCCTCTTTAACCCTTTCCCAGCTGGATTCCTGCCGGAATGCCGCAGCTCCCACTCCAGGAGCGGAGTTTGGTGTTCTGGCTCCAGCAGTGCCTCAAACCACGTATCCACCCATTCCATCCTGGAATGCTGCTTAAGTCCGTCACAACCCACGGCAGAGCCGGTCCGCCCTCCCATCCTGCCTCCCTGCAGACCCCTCTCTGTCCCTTTCCTTGGGAAGGGCCCTTCTGTTCCCAAAAAAATCGGGCGGGAGCTGCCCAGCGGTCCCGTGAGTCTGGCAGATGGTTTGGGATGTTCAGGATAACAAAGGGCGGCTGCTGTGCGGTACGGAACGCGAGCCCGCAGGGAATGGTCAGTTGGCTCTTCCAGCGGCACGTCGGGCAATCCTCACATTATCCCGCCAGGGACATCCTCACATCATCCCAGCTCCAGGACATCCCTCACATCATCCCAGCTCCAGAGAGACATCCGGGTCCTCACATCCCAGCTCCAGGACATCCCTCACATCATCCCAGCTCCAGGACATCCCTCACATATCCCAGCTCCAGGACATCCCTCACGTCCCAGCTCCAGGACATCCCTCACATCCCAGCTCCAGAGAGCACATCAGGGTTCCCTCACGTCCCAGCTCCAGGACATCCCTCACATCCCAGCTCCAGAGAGCACTTCCAGGGTTCCCTCATATCCCAGCTCAAGGACATCCTCACATCCCAGCTCCAGAGAGCACTCCAGGGCTCCTCTCATTATCCCAGCTCCAGGACATCCTCACATCCCACTCCAGGGACATCCCTCTCATTATCCCAGCTCCAGGACATCCTTCCACACATCTCATTATCCAGCTCCAGGAACATTCCCTCACACATTATATCCCAGCTCCAGAGAGAACATCCAGGGTTCCCTCACATCCCAGCTCCAGGACATCCCTCACATCATCCCAACTCCAGGACATCCCTCACATCATCCCAGCTCCAGGACATCCCTCACATCATCCCAGCTCCAGGACATCCCTCACATCATCCCAGCTCCAGGACATCCCTCACATTATCCCAGCTCCAGGACATCCCTCACATCATCCCAGCTCCAGGACAACCCTCACATCCCAGCTCCAGGAAATCCCTCACATCATCCCAACTCCAGGACATCCCTCACATCATCCCAGCTCCAGGACATCCCTCACATCATCCCAGCTCCAGAGAGCACATCCAGGGTTCCCTCACATCCCTGCTCCAGGGACACCTCCAGGACATCCCGCACATTCCAGCTCCAGAGAGCACTTCCAGGGTTCCCTCATATCCCAGCTCCAGTGGGATATCCAGGGCTCCCTCATATCCCAGCTCAAGGACATCCATCACATCCCAGCTCCAGAGAGCACATCCAGGACATCCCTCACATCATCCCACCTCCAGGACATCCCGTAACATCATCCCAGCTCCAGGACATCCCTCACATCATCCCAGCTCCAGAACATCCCTCACATCCCAGCTCCAGAGAGAACATCCAGGGTTCCCTCACATCCCAGCTCCAGGGACACCTCCAGGACATCCCTCCCATCATCCCAGCTCCAGAACATCCCTCACATTATCCCACCTCCGAGACATCCCTCACATCATCCCAGCTCCAGGACATCCCTCACATTATTCCAGCTCCAGGACATCCCTCACATTATCCCAGCTCCAGGACATCCCTCACATCATCCAGCTCCAGGACATCCCTCACATTATTCCAGCTCCAGGACATCCCTCACATTATCCCAGCTCCAGAACATCCCTCACATCATCCCAGCTACAGGACATCCCTCACATTATCCCAGCTCCAGAGAGCACATCCAGGGTTCCCTCACATCCCAGCTCCAGAGAGCACATCCAGGACATCCCTCACCTCATCCCAGCTCCAGAATATCCCTCACATCCCAGCTCCAGGACATCCCTCACATCCCAGCTCCAGGACATCCCTCACATCATCCCAGCTCCAGAACATCCCTCACATTATCCCAGCTCCAGAACATCCCTCACATCATCCCAGCTCCAGGACATTGATCACATCCCAGCTCCAGGAAATCCCTCACATCATCCCAGCTCCAGGACATCCCTCACATCATCCCAGCTCCAAGACAACCCTCACATCCCAGCTCCAAAACATCCCTCACATCCCAGCTCCAAAACATCCCTCACGTC
This sequence comes from Zonotrichia leucophrys gambelii, assembly GCF_028769735.1. NCBI lineage: Eukaryota > Metazoa > Chordata > Aves > Passeriformes > Passerellidae > Zonotrichia > Zonotrichia leucophrys. The sequence goes on from NC_088171.1 coordinate 1,471,543, forward strand.
CCACCTCCAGGACATCTCTGACATTATCCCAGCTCCAGGACATCCCTCACATCATCCCAGCTCCAGGACATCCCTCACATCATCCCAGCTCCAGGACATCCCTCACGTCCCACCTCCAGGACATCTCTGACATTATCCCAGCTCCAGGACATCCCTCACATCATCCCAGCTCCAAGACATCCCTCACATCATCCCAGCTCCAGAGAGAACATCCAGGGTTCCCTCACATCCCAGCTCCAGGACATCCCTCACATCATCCCAGCTCCAGGACATCCCTCACATCATCCCAGCTCCAGGACATCCCTCACATCGACCCAGCTCCAGGACATCCCTCACATCATCCCAGCTCCAGGACAAGCCTCACATCCCAGCTCCAGAGAGAACATCCAGGGTTCCCTCACATCCCAGTTTCAGAACATCTCTCACATCCCAGCTCCAGGGACACCTCCAGGACATCCCGCACATTCCAGCTCCAGAGAGCACTTCCAGGGTTCCCTCATATCCCAGCTCCAGTGGGATATCCAGGGCTCCCTCATATCCCAGCTCCAGGACATCCATCACATCCCAGCTCCAGAGAGAACATCCAGGACATCCCTCACATTATCCCAGCTCCAGAACATCCCGCACATTCCAGCTCCAGAGAGCACTTCCAGGGTTCCCTCATATCCCAGCTCCAGTGGGATATCCAGGGCTCCCTCATATCCCAGCTCCAGGACATCCCTCACATTATCCCAGCTCCAGGACATCCCTCACATCATCCCAGCTCCAGAACATCCCTCACATTATCCCAGCTCCAGGACATCCCTCACATCCCAGCTCCAGGACATCCCTCACATCATCCCAGCTCCAGAACATCCCTCACATTATCCCAGCTCCAGAACATCCCTCACATCCCAGCTCCAGGACATCCCTCACATCCTAGCTCCAGGGCATCCCTCACATCATCCCAGCTCCAGGACATCCCTCACATCATCCCAGCTCCAGAACATCCCTCACATTATCCCAGCTCCAGGACATCCCTCACATCCCAGCTCCAGAGACATTTCCAGGGTTCCCTCACATCCCATCTCCAGTGGGACATCCAGGGTTCCTTCATATCCCATCTCCAGGATATCCCTCATATCACAGCTCCAGAGGCACATCCAGGGTGTCCCTCATATCCCAGCTCCAGAAAATCAGCTCCAGGATCTCCCTCTTCTCTTGAATTCATCTGACCAGATCCAGCATCCCCTCATCTCCCAAATCCAGCCAATCAGCTCTGGGATCCCTTTATCTCCCAAATCCAGCCACTCAATTCCATCATTCCCTCATCTCCTCCTCCATCCAGGAAATTTCAGAATTCCCTCCTCTCCTCCTTTTTCTGGGAAAGAAGTGGAGACGCTGCTCCTGGAGCTGAGGGAAGCCCCGGGACAAGGCAGGAGAGGGGAAAAGCTGGATTGGTTTTTCCTAAGGGTGATTATGGGATGGAGAAGGAAAATCCCTGAAGAGAGAAAACCTGGCTGTGACCCATTGGAAGAAACCAAATCCAGAGAAAGGGAAGGGGAAAGGGAAAGGGAAAGGGAAAGGGAAAGGGAAAGGGAAAGGGAAAGGGAAAGGGAAAGGGAAAAGGAAAGGTGAGAGGAAAGGTGAGAGGAAAGGAAAGGAAAGGTGAAAGGAAAGGAAAGGAAAGGAAAGGAAAGGAAATTTCAGGAAAGGAAATTTCAAGGAAAGGAAATTTCAAGGAAAGGAAAGGAAAGGAAATTTCAAGGAAAGGAAAGGAAAGGAAAGGAAAGGAAAGGAAAGGAAAGGAAAGGAAAGGAAAGGAAAGGAAAGGAAAGGTGCGGAAAGGAAAGGAAAGGTGCGGAAAGGTGCGGAAAGGTGCGGAAAGGAAAGGAAAGGAAAGGAAAGGAAAGGAAAGGAAAGGAAAGGAAAGGAAAGGAAAGGAAAGGAAAGGAAAGGAAAGGAAAGGAAAGGAAAGGAAAGGAAAGGAAAGGAAAGAAAGGAAAAAGGGAAAGGGAAAGGGAAAGGAAAAGGAAAAGGAAAAGGAAAAGGAAAAGGAAAAGGAAAAGGAAAAGGAAAAGGAAAAGGAAAAGGAAAAGGAAAAGGAAAAGGAAAAATCCAGGCTCAAAGGGAGTTCCCAGATCCAGCAATCCCGGCCTTTCCAGGCAGAGCTGAGGAATATCCCACTCCAGGCCTGCTCCCAGCCCCATTCCCAGGTTTCCTGCAGGGAATGGGCCCAGGGATCTCCTGGGATGCTGCATTCCTCACAGCCAGGTGGATAAATCCAGGCAAGAAAGTGAGTAAATCATGGAATTGTGGAATATTCTGGGTTGGAAGGGACATTTAAAGGCCACTTTATCCATCCCCTCTGGAATGAGCAGGAAAATCATCTAACAGTGGCAGAGATTCCCAAAATCCCACAAATCACAGTCCATTGATCGTTTGTCCTCTTCTAGGTGGGAATTCCCAGTATCTGCTGGAGTGACAGGGGGATGGGACAATGGGGGATTCTCCTCATGGGAGCAGAAATAGGGAAATTGGAAAGGAGGACATGGGAATGTCCCTGCTGTGGCCTCTCCTCAGCCAGCCAGGGGGTGACAGACGGGTCATCCTGGGGCTGTGTTGTCCTTATCAGACCCTTATCAGAGCCCTTATCAGCCTGGGGGTGCTGAGTCAGGGGAGCTGGCGGAGCCTGCATGATCCCACATGGAGATTCTCCCTGCTGTCCCATTCCCTGGCACAGCCCCAGCTCCTCCCTGGATCCCAACCACGGGAACTCCGCTGCTTTTCCAGCGGCCTGAGGCACCTCTGGCTGGCTGGTGGCACAGAAAATTGGGAACACACAGCACAGGGCGCTGATTTCCTGCATCCAAACCTCCAAAATCCATGGAAAGGTGATTAAAATTCAATTTATTGATCACAGGGACTTTGCTGATGACACTGAGGCAAAATCAGGAAAAAATCTGGGGAGCAGAGAAGGAAAAAATAATTTCCTGATCAATCTGCTTTAAATACTAAAACACAATTTGCCCAAATTTCCAAGATGATTTGGCAGCCCTTAAAAGCAGCTCCATATCCACAATGGGATCCAGCCCTGTCCTGTGGTTTGGAAAATCCACAATTCCAGTGTGTCCATTCTCCTTCCCAGGGTCAGGAGGGACATTCCTGCCTTGCTGAGCCCCCACATGGCTCTGCTTGGAATCATTTCAGGGAATTTCCATTGCCCAGGGCGGGGAAGAACCACAGGAGCTGCTGGAGATCACCAGGGCTTGGAGATGCGGCTGGAAAACTGGGATGTCTCCATTGGGAGAATCCCCTCCTTTCCCATCCAACTGGAGTCTCTCCATCTGGAGAATCCTTTCCCTTCCCATCATCCTCTCTCTGTTTGGAGAACTCCAACTTGGACCTCTTGATTTGGAGAATCCTCTCCCCACCACCCTCTCTCCATCTGGAGAATCCTCTCCCTTCCTATCACACTCTCTCCTTTGGGAGAATCCTCTCCTTTTCCATTCAGCTTGGATCTCTCCATCTGGAGAATCCTTTCCCTTCCCATCACCCTCTCTCTGTTTGGAGAACTCCCAGCTTGGAGAACTCCATTTGGAGAATCCTCTCCCCACCACCCTCTCTCCTTTGGGAGAATCCTCTCCCTTCCCATCCAACTGGGATCTCTCCATCTGGAGAATCCTCTCCCTTCCCACCATCCTCTCTCCTTTAGGAGAATCCTCTTCTTTTCCATCCAACTCGGATCTCTCATTGGACATCCTCTCCCTTCCACCACCTCTCTCCTTTGGGAGAATTCTCCTTTTCCATTCACTGGATCTCTCCATCTGGAGAATCCTTTCCCTTCCTATCCCTTCTCTCTGTTGGAGAACCTCCCATCAGCTTGGATACTCCATTTGGAGAATCCTCTCCTCCACACCCTCTCTCTTTGGAGAACTCCCTTGCATCCACTGCTCCATCTGGAGAATCCTCTCCCTTCCCACCATCCTCTCTCCTTTAGGAGAATCCTCTTCTTTTCCATCCAACTGGGATCTCTCCATCTGGAGAATCTTTTCCCTTCCTATCCAGCTTGAGTCTCTCCATTGGAAGAATCCTCTCTTTTTCCATCCAACTCGGATCTCTCCATTGGGAGAATCCTCTCCCTTCCCATCCCAACTGGGATCTCTCCATTTGCAGAATTCCTTTCCTTCCCATCCGACCCATTTCTCTCCTTCCCATCCCGATCCCTGCAGGGACGCCCTTGCACTCTCTTGGATACACAAACACATCCCAGTTTTGTACCAAATTCCCTGGGTTTGTACAGCCAAGGAAAAAACAACCTGAGGAAAACCCAGGCCTGGCCCTATCCCAATCCAGGGGCTATCTTGGATAAACAGTGCTGGGAAATCAGCACACAGGAAAATCAGCCTGGAATGGTTTGGGCTGGAGGGGACCCTAAAATTGGAATGATTTTATGGGATCATCCCATTCCACCCCATTCCATGAGCAGGGACACCTCCCATTATCCCAGCCCTGTCCAGCCTGGCCTTGGGCACTTCCAGGGATCCAGGGGCAGCCACAGCAGCTCTGGGAATTCCATCCCAGCCCCTCCCAGCCAGGAATTCCTTCCCAATATCCCACCCATCCCTCACCTTTCCCAGTTTAAAGCCATCATAGATCCATGTATCCTCACCCTGGAAGCGCCACCTCTACCAGCTCCCTCCCACTTTTATTTTAGGGATCGTTTTCCTGTATTTCTATTGAGCGGAGTCGAGTTGCAACCCACAAAATAAAAGCGGCTTCTAATGGATATTGATCGGAGTCTCGGAATAAACCCGGGACAAGGAGCTCGTGTCCTTGCTCAGAGTCCCAAAGCCACCCGGATTCCTCCCTGCCCAAGAGGAAACATGGACTGGGATCAGAGAAGGAAGTCAGGGTGACTTCAGGCTATTAAAGGCCATGGAAATCATTCCGGAGTTTTCAGGGAATTTTGGAATTTGATTTGTGTCTTTGAAAAATAAGAGACACCTGAATAGTGGGGTGAACTTTAAGGTCCCTTCCGAGCCACTCCCTCCTGGAATTCTGGGATTCTGTGAAAGTAAATTAGTCCTCAGCTCTTTTATGGTGCTTTAATTCAGAAGATTAATTAATTAATTAATTAATGGCTCCATGATTCCCTACAGCTGAGCATTCCCTGGAGACGCAGCTCCTGCTGTGTCCCTGAATTGTGTTCCAGACCATTCCTAGGTTTTGGGGTCATGGAAAAAGAAGTAATGGGGCTGGGTGGGGATGAAGCTGAGGATGAGGCAGGGACCAGATTTTCCTTTGGGAAATTCCATGTCCCACATGGATCAGGCAGGATTCAGCTCCGTGGCCCTTCCAGGGCAGAAACGTTGATTTTTTTTGTCCCCAGAATTGTGACAAAATGGCCAAAGCCAGGGACGGAAATGCTGGAGCAGGGTCTGATCCCGATGGGAGATGGAGCATGGGAATGGGACAAATCCAGGCTCAAAGGGAGTTCCCAGATCAGCAATCCCGGCCTTTCCATGCAGAGCTGTGGAATATCCTGCTCCAGGTCTGCCCATTCCCAGGTTTCCTGCAGGGGATGGGCCCAGGGATCTCCTGGAATGCTGCAATCCTCACAGCCAGGAGGATAAATCCAGGTAATAAAGTGATTAAATCATGGAATTGTGGAATAATCTAGGCTGTAAGGGACATTTAAAGGCCCCCTTATCCATCCCCTCTGGAATGAGCAGGAAAATCATCTAAAAGTGGCAGAGATTCCCCAAATGCCACAAATGGCAGCTCATGGATTATTTGTCCTCTTCTAGGTGGGAATTCCCCACAAAGTTCTCATCCCCAAATCCATGAAAAGCTCAAGCTGAGTTTTGGGTATTTTGTTAAAACACGCAAAAAAATTAAATATAAAAAGACCCCAAAACCCCAAATCCCATTTCAGTCCCCAGCCAAAATTCAGGGAAGGGAAGAGAAGGTTTCCTAAGGACGCTCAAACATCCCATCCTGCCCTTCCAGATCCAACTGGGGCTGGAGAAACCCCTGGGAATTCTCGGAGAGAGGGGGAGGGAGCCGAGATAACATCGGGAGCCCGGATCAGCGCCGGGGCAGCCGAGTGGAAAACCAGATAAGGAGCCCGAGCTGCTGAGTCAGCAGCTCCTGACCCCTTCCCTGCCCCAGACACGGATCCTGGGATCGTTCCCCAGAGGCCAAGATTCCTTGGGATGAGTTTTTCTGGGAGAAGTTTGAACCCTTTGGATGCTACATGAAAGGATACAAACTTTGTTTGGGTATCGTTCACTTGGAAATGGATGCTGGGATGGGATGGATGATGGGATGAGGTTTGGATTGGGATGGCATGGGATGCACATTGGGTCATGGGGGTGGATTCATGCATGATGGAACCATGATGGATCCATGGATGGGATGGGATCCATGGATGGGATGGGAATGGGATGGGATCCATGGCCATGGAGATCCATGGCATGGGATGGGATCCATGGATGGGATGGATCATAGATCCATGGGATGGGATCCATGGAATCTCTGGGAATGGATGGGATGGGATCCATGGATTGGGATCCAGGGATCCATGGGATGGGATGGGATCCTTGGGATGGGATCCAATGGATCCATGGGATATGGGATGGAATCCATGGGATGGGATGGGAATCCTGGGATGGGATGGCATGGGATGGGATTGAGTCGATGGGATGGATGGGAATCATGGGATGGGATGGGGATGGGATGGGATGGAATGGATGGGATGGGATCCATGGATTCCATGGGATGGAGGAATTGGGGATGGGGATGGGGATGGGATTGATAGGATGGGATGAGATGGGATTCCATGGATCAGGGATGGGATGGATGGGGATGGGATGGTGGAGATGGGATGGGATGAGATGGGATCCATGGGATTCATGGGATGGGGATGGGATGGGATGGGATGGGATGGGATGGGATGGGATGGGATGATCCATGGGATGGGGATGGGATGGGAATGTCAGTGCCAGGACAGTTTTCCCCCTCACCCCACAGCCATAAAAGGAGCCAATCAAACCCCACACAATAAACAATAAATAACCCCCTACAAAAACCAATAAAACTCCATAAAAATCCAGGATTTCAGGGTGACTAAAGCGACCTTTGTGTCCCAAACCCCTCTGCAAGCAGGGCCTGATTCCAGCTGGGAATTCTCCCAGGATGGGAATCCTCCAGAGGGACAATCCCTTATCCCGGGCAGAGCTCTGGGAGGGACAGGGGGTGGCCCTGGTGGCTCCAGCTGTCCCTGCCTGGGGGATCCCTGCAGGCACAGCCACGCTCCAGCCGGGATAATCCCGCTGATCCCAAAAAACCGCTCCGGGCTATTCTGGGACAGCACAAACCAAACAACAACTGCGGGGCCACCCTGGGCTCTCAGCTCTGCTCCTGCTTCTCCTCCTCCCAGGGCCAGCAGCTCCCACAAATCCAGCGCGGATTTGTTGGAATTTTCTTGGCTGGTGAGGGCCGAGCTGCCAGGCCGGGCTTTAACCCCCTCAGGGTTTGTTGGTTTTGCCTTTGCTGCTGGAGAGTTCAGATCCAGGGATTTCAGAGGCTCAGATCCAGGGATTTCAGAGGCTCAGATCCAGGGAAATCAGAGGTTCAGATCCAGGGATTTCAGAGGTTCAGACCCAGGGAAATCAGAGGTTCAGACCGGGATATCGGTCAGACCAGGATTTCAGAGGTTCAGATCCAGGGATTTCAGAGTTTCAGACCCAGGGAAATCAGAGGTTCAGATCCAGGGATATCAGAGGTTCAGACCCAGGGATTTCAGAGGTTCAGATCCAGGGATTTCAGAGTTTCAGACCCAGGGATTTCAGAGGTTCAGATCCAGGGATTTCAGAGTTTCAGATCCAGGGATTTCAGAGGTTCAGACCCAGGGAAATCAGAGGTTCAGATCCAGGGATATCAGAGGTTCAGACCCAGGGATATCAGAGGTTCAGACCCAGGGAAATCAGAGGTTCAGACCCAGGGATATCAGAGGTTCAGACCCAGGGATTTCAGAGGTTCAGACCCAGGGATATCAGAATTTCAGATCCAGGGATATCAGAGGCTCAGACCCAGGGAAATCAGAGGTTCAGATCCAGGGATTTCAGAGGTTCAGACCCAGGGAAATCAGAGGTTCAGACCCAGGGATTTCAGAGGTTCAGACCCAGGGAAATCAGAGGTTCAGACCCAGGGATTTCAGAGTTTCAGACCCAGGGATATCAGAGTTTCAGATCCAGGGATTTCAGAGTTTCAGATCCAGGGAAATCAGAGGCTCAGACCCAGGGAAATCAGAGGTTCAGATCTGGGGATTTTGTCTGATCCTGAGTAACAGTGGGAGAATCCCTTGGAAATCTGGGAGCAGGGATGGGCTCCTTCCCGGGAATGTGGTTGGGAAAGGGCATTTCCCATTGTTTGGGGCCTGTCTTGGTTGGGATTTGTGGGATTTTTATACAGAACTATTTATAATTTTAATTTTTATTATTTAATTATTTTATCATTTATATAGTTTATATTATTTTATTTTAATTTTCTTTTTATTCTTTTTATTTTTATTCTTGTTATTTATTTAACCCGAACCCCATATTATATTAATATTTGTATATTTATGTGTAGTATATGTTTATATATTTATATATAAGTATATAATTGATTATTTTAATAATTTTATTTTAAAAATATTTTTATTTTAATTGTTGTTTTAGTTTTAGTTTTTACATTTTCAATATGGGTTGAATTCTGAGGACAAGCATTATCATTCCTTCCTCCCACCCAACTTCAAACCATTCCCTTTTCCCCTATTCCCAATTTCTGGAGATCTGTGGGATTGATCCGAGCAACAAGGAACGAGCCCAAGAGAAAAACCCCATCCAGCACCTCCTTAATCCAAACCTTCCTCAACAGCACAGAATTCCAGAGTGCTTTTCCTTGGAAAAGGATGATCCCATTCCAACCCTGACACCTTCCCCCATCCCAGGCTGCTCCCAGCCCCATCCAGCCTTTCCCAGGCACTTCCAGGGATTTGGAGTGGATGTGGAATGGGGAATTCTCTCCAGGTGTGCCAGAAAAGATTCCCAATCCCCCAAAGATCAAGACTGGGATTTTTGGGATCGTCCCAAAAGCAGAGGGATGTTGAGCATCACCCAAAAAAACCCTGAGCAGGCCGGGGCAGCCAAGGAAAAGTGGGAATGGTCCCTTTTCCCACATGGATTTGCTGCCGTGAGCTCAGCCCACTGCAGCTGCTTCCCAAAACTGGGATATTCTGGTCCCAAGCCCTGCAGGGAGCTGCTGTTTTATAATTATTAATAATTAATTTGTGGATTGACTGATCAGAATATCTCCTCCAGTGATCTAGGGATGGATGTGGAATGGCGAATTCTCTCCAGGTGTGCCAGGAAAGATTCCCAATCGCCCAAAGATCAAGATTGGGATTTTTGGGATTGTCCCAAAAGCAGAGGGGAGTTCAGCATCACCCAAACACCCAGATCAGTCCAGGGCTGGGATTGCAACCAAGGAAAAGCAGGAATGGTCCCTTTTATCATCCTTTTCCCACATGGATCTGCTTCCCTGAGCTCAGCCCACTGCAGCCTGGCAGCTGCTTCCCAAAACTGGGATATTCTGGTCCCAAGCCCTGCAGGGAGCTGCTGTTTTATAATTATTAATTAATAATTTGTGGATTGACTGATCAGAATATCTCCTCCAGTGATCTAGGGATGGATGTGGAATGGGGAATTCTCTCCAGGTGTGCCAGAAAAGATTCCCAATCCCCCAAAGATGGGGATTGCAATTTTTGGGATCGTCCCAAAAGCAGAGGGAATTTCAGCATCACCCAAAAAAAACCCTGAGCAGGCCGGGGCAGCCAAGGAAAAGTGGGAATGGTCCCTTTTCCCGTCCTTTTCCCACATGGATTTTCTTCCCTGAGCTCAGCCCACTGCAGCTGCTTCCCAAAATTGGGATATTCTGGTCCCAAGCCCTGCAGGGAGCTGCTGTTTTATAATTATTAATTAATAATTTGTGGATTGACTGATCAGAATATCTCCTCCAGTGATCTAGGGATGGATGTGGAATGGGGAATTCTCTCCAGGTGTGCCAGGAAAGATTCCCAATCCCCCAAAGATCGGGATTGGAATTTTTGGGATCGTCCCAAAAGCAGAGGGATGTTGAGCATCACTCAAACACCCTGAGCAGTCCAGGGCTGGGATTGCAACCAAGGAAAAGCGGGAATGGTCCCTTTTCCCACATGGATTTTCTTCCCTGAGCTCAGCCCACTGCAGCTGCTTCCCAAAATTGGGATATTCTGGTCCCAAGCCCTGCAGGGAGCTGCTGTCTTGTAATTATTAATAATTAATTCATGGATTGATTGATCAGAATATCTCCTCCAGTGATCTTGGGATGGATGTGGAATGGGGAATTCTCTCCAGGTGTGCCAGGAAAGATTCCCAATCGCCCAAAGATCAAGATTGGGATTTTTGGGATTGTCCCAAAAGCAGAGGGGAGTTCAGCATCACCCAAACACCCAGATCAGTCCAGGGCTGGGATTGCAACCAAGGAAAAGTGGGAATTGTCCCTTTTCCCACATGGATTTTCTTCCCTGAGCTCAGCCCACTGCAGCTGCTTCCCAAAATTGGGATATTTTGGTCCCAAGCCCTGCAGGGAGCTGCTGGTTTATAATTATTATTAATTAATTTGTTATTGACTGATCAGAATATCTCCTCCAGTGATCTTGGGATGGATGTGGAATGGGGAATTCTCTCCAGCTGTGCCAGGAAAGATTCCCAATCGCCCAAAGATCAAGATTGGGATTTTTGGGATTGTCCCAAAAGCAGAGGGGAGTTCGGCATCACCCAAACACCCTGAGCAGTCCAGGGCTGGGATTGCAACCAAGGAAAAGTGGGAATGGTCCCTTTTCCCACCTTTTTCCCACATGGATTTTCTTCCCTGAGCTCAGCCCACTGCAGCCTGGCAGCTGCTTCCCAAAACTGGGATATTCTGGTCCCAAGCCCTGCAGGGAGCTGCTGTTTTATAATTATTAATTAATAATTTGTGATTGACTGATCAGAATATCTCCTCCAGTGATCTTGGGATGGATGTGGAATGGGGAATTCTCTCCAGGTGTGCCAGGAAAGATTCCCAATCGCCCAAAGATCAAGATTGGGATTTTTGGGATTGTCCCAAAAGCAGAGGGATGTTGAGCATCACTCAAACACCCTGAGCAGTCCAGGGCTGGGATTGCAACCAAGGAAAAGCGGGAATGGTCCCTTTTCCCACCCTTTTCCCACATGGATCTGCTGCCCTGAGCTCAGCCCACTGCAGCCTGGCTGCTGCTTCCCAAAACTGGGATATTCTGGTCCCAAGCCCTGCAGGGAGCTGCTGTCCTGTAATTATTAATAATTAATTCATGGATTGATTGATCAGAATGTCTGCTCCAGTGACAGCCGGGCTGGGATCTCCCAGGCTGAGCAGAAGGAGGAAACAAAGGGAAAATAAAAAGGGTTGGAAGAGCAAAACCTTGGAGATTTTGGCTCCACGAATCCCAGGATTAGGTTGGAAAGGTCTTTCAGATCCTAAAATCCAACCTTTTGGGACATGGGGGGATTTTCCCTCTGCCAGCACCTCCCAGATAAAAATCATTCCCACATTTTCCATTCTCCCAAACTCTGCTGGTGTCAGACCCGACTTTCAAAGCTCCTTTTGCCACAAACCCGTCCTTGCAGAGCTCTTTGCCTTAGGCCGGTCCTAATTCCTTAATCCTGGGACTAAAGAGCAGAATTGTCCCAGATTCCCGCCCTCACCCTGCTGGATTTCGGGCTCTCCATCCAGGTGGAATTCCTGCCATTGCCAGGCAGGTGTTAGTGGGTTATTCCAGGGAAATGTTGGGAAAGTTTCTCTGGATTGTCACTGAGCCTTGCCCAAGTCTGGCCCTGAAACCCCAGGATTTGGGAAGCTGATCCCACAGGGATTTGAGCCTCAGGGAACAGGGCCCTGATTTCCAGACTTTTCTCTCCTTCCCAGGGATTTTTCCTGCTGCTGGATTTCCCTCCCTGCTTGGAATGCAGGAACAGCCACGGCTGCTGCAGAGGGATCCAGATCCCAATCCTGGGATATTCCAGGGATGAAATCCAGATCCCAATCCTGGGATATTCCAGGGATGAAATCCAGATCCCAATCCTTGGATATCCAAGGAATCCAGATCTCAATTCTGGGATATCCCAGGGATGAAATCCAGATCCCAATCCTTGGATATCCAAGGAATCCAGATCTCAATTCTGGGATATCCCAGGGATTAGATCCCAATCCTGGGATATCCCAGAGATCAGATCCAGCTCCCCATCCTGGGATATTCCAGGGATCAAGATCCGGCTCCTAATCCTGGGATATCTCAGGATTTGGATCCAGATCCCAGTCCTGGGATATCCCAGAGATCCAGATCTTGGGATATCTTGGGATATTCCAGGGATCCAGATCCCAATCCTGGGATATCCCAAGGATCAGATCCAGCTCCCAAACGTGGGATATCCCAGGAATCCAGCTCCCAGTCCTGGGATATCCCAGGATTTGGATTCAACTCCCAGTCCTGGGATATCCCTGGGATCCATATCCAGCTCTCAATCCTGGGATATCCCAGAGATCTAGATCCCAATTCTGGGATATTTCAGGGACCAGACCCAGCTCCCAGTCCTGGGATATTTCAGGGATCCAGATCCAGCTCCTAATCCTGGGATATCCCAAAGATCCAGATCCCAGTCCTGGGATATCCCAAAGACAGACCCAGATCCCAATCCTGAGATATCCCACGGATCCAGCTCCCAATCCTGGGACACCCCGAGGATCCAGATCCAGCTCCTAATCCTGGGATATCCCACAGATCCAGCTCCTAATCCTGGGATATTTCAGGGACCAGACCCAGCTCCTAATCCTGGGATATCCCAGGGACCAGATTCAGCTCCCAGTCCTGGGATATTTCAGGGATCCAGATCCAGCTCCTAATCCTGGGATATTTCAGGGATCCAGATCCAGCTCCCAGTCCTGGGATATTTCAGGGATCCAGATCCAGCTCCTAATCCTGGGATATCCCAGGGACCAGATCCAGCTCCTAATCCTGGGATATCCCAGGGATCCAGATCCAGCTCCCAATCCTGGGATATCCCTGAGATCTAGACCCTAATTCTGGGATATTTCAGGGACCAGACCCAGCTCCCAGTCCTGGGATATTTCAAGGATCCAGATCCCAATCCTGGGATATTTCAGGGATCCAGCTCCAGCTCCCAATCCTGGGATATCCCAGGAATGATTTCCCAGCCCTGCTCCAGCACAATTCCCTCAAGAAGCGCCTTGGGCGCGATCCTTGCCGGCTCCAAGGGGAATTTCAGGAATTCCAGCGCCGGCTTTGGGACACTCCGGGCTCTGCCCCACCGCGGCATCCCGGAGCTGCCGAGATCCCGCGATCCCGGCCCGCATTCCCAAGGCTCCATTCCCGGGAATTGTGCCCTGGAGCCGCCTCAGGCTGCGGGAATTCCTGATCCAAGCTGAGCCTGGCTCTGCTGTGCCCGGGGGAAAAGCTCGGGAGCGATTTAAGCTCGGCCCAGAGCCTGAATTAAATCCCTGCATCCTCATCCATCCATGGATTTTTCCTCCTAGGAAAGGGAAAATTTACGGCAGCAACTCCCTCAGAGCCAAATATCAAATGTATTTATGGCCCTTCCATAAATAACAACAACAACAATGCATTTTATAATCAATAATAACAACAACATTTATAATAAATATTAATAACACATTTCATAATAAATAATAATAATAACAAAATTTAGAATAAATCCATAAAATCTCTCCCTGCTGACCACTCTGGACCCAATTCCCTCTTTCCAAAGTCCCTTTAAAAATCCAATTAGCTGGGAGAAGAAGGAACAACTCCAGTGAAAACTGGGCTTGAGGGGATTCTTGGGCAGGGGTGACGAGCGGTGACATTGTCCTGCCTGAGGGGGACACTCGGGATCTCTGCAGCTCCCGGAATGTCAGGATGGATTTAGGAACCCTCTGGGAATTCCTTCTGCTGCCAAGAGTGGTTGGAAAAGCAGGGGAAGGGTCTAAAATGGGAATTTGAGCCTGGCCTAACTAAACCCAGCAGGGTTTGGAGCAGCAGGACCTGAAAGCAGCAAAACTCCGAGTTGGGAAGGATCCATGGGATCGGCAAATCCGCGTCCAGGAGGGGTTTTAGGGAATCTCTTGTGCTTTCTCAGCAAATCCCATGGATTTCTCAGCACTCTGGGATTCGGGAAAAGCTCATTCCCAATTTTTGCCAGGTCCAGCTCACCCTGAGCCGGTGCTGGGGACGTGGGGGCATCTCCCAGCTCATCCCTTGGGATGGACGGGATCTCTTGGGATGGGTGATCCCAAAGAAATCCCACTGTGAATTCCAGACAGCTGACACAGGGAGAGGGGAATGAGCCAGGAATGGGAATAATGGGAATGGGAACAGGAATGGGAACAGGAACAGGAATGGGAATAATGGGAATGGGAAATGGGAAATGGGAATGGGAATGGGAATGGGAATAGGAACAGGAATGGGAATAATGGGAATGGGAAATGGGAAATGGGAATGGGAATGGGAACGGGAATGGGAATAATAGGAATAATGGGAATGAGAACAGGAATGGGAATGGGAATAACTGGAATAATGGGAATAATGGGAATAATGGGAATAATGGGAAAAATGAGAATAACGGGAATGGGAACAGAAATGGGAACAGGAATGGGAATAATGGGAATAATGGGAATAATGGGAATAATGGGAATATTGGGAATAATGGGAATGAGAATGAGAACAGGAATGGGAATAATGGGAATAATGGGAATAATGGGAGTAATGGGAATAATGGGAATAATGGGAGTGGGAACAGGAATGGGAAGAAGAACGGGAATGGAAATAATGGGAATAATGAGAATAATGGGAATGAGAATGGGAACGGGAATGGGAATAATGGGAATGGGAATAATGGGAATAGGAGTGGGAATGCAAATGGGAACTGGAATGGGAATAATGGGAATAATGGGAATAACGGGAATAATGGGAATAATGGGAATAATGGGAATAATGGGAATGGGAGATGCAGCCTTGCTCGGGTTTTTTTTTTCGCATCCTGACATTTCCCCAGCTCCAGCCTGCCTGGTTCCCAATCCTGATTTTCCCACTCCCAAAGCAGCAGGAATTGCAGGAATTCTGGAGCAGGGGGCAGCAGGTGCTGCAGGACCAGCAGATGCTGATCCAGCCCTGGAGTTTGGGAAAAGCCTCATCCATCCCCGAAATCCCAACAAATCTCCAAGCGGTTCTCCTGATTTCCCCAATTTTCTTCGATTTTGGGAGGTTTCAGCACACAGTGAGCAGGGATGGGCTCAGACAGGGATGGTTTTCCAAGGGGCTGCTCCTTCTCGTTTAGTGAGGAGAAATTTCCCTCTGGAAAAGCTGGAAAACCCCCCCCAGCTCTGCACAAGATTCCAAAGCACCAAATCCAGGGATAAGGCCCGGGCTGGTGGATCCTGGAGGGTCGGGAAGGACCTGATTGGAGCCAGAATGATCCCGATCCCAAATCCCAATCCCAAATCCCCATTTCCATCCCTCCTGGAGAGCAGATCCCACTTCCCATGGCTGTCCTGGCTCCCTCCTGGAAAACGCTGGGAAATGGGAGCAGGAGGGAGAATCCCAGGGATGGGGAAAGCCAGGAGAGCTCCTGTCACAGGGAATTCCAGCACTGGCTCCACATCCAGGGGCTGATTCCCGAGGAAATATCCATTCCCTGCTTCCCGGAGCTTTTGGAGCTGCAGGTCTCACACCATTTCCCACTTTGGATGGATTTATCCCGGTTTTCCAGCCTGGTGTGTGCAGGAAGGGGCGGAAAGGGCCAAGGAGCAAAGGGTTCCTACAAGTTCCCTGTTTTTCCCTGAATTTAATTCCAGAGGAGAGGCTCGGTTTCATTGGGATTTGCAGGGAAAGGAGAATTGGGGAATGAAATTGGCTCGGAGGGGGTGGAGAGGAAGGGAAGGGAAAGGGAGGAGGAAGAAGGAGAAGAGGAAGGGAAGCAAAAGGTGGAGGAGAGGGGAAAAGGGAAGGGAAAGAGGAAGGGGAAGGGAAGAGAAAAACTGAAGGGAAAGGAAAAGGAAGAAATGAAAAGGAAAAAAATGAAAGGAAAAGGAATAGGAGAAAAAAGAGAAGAAAAAGAGAAAAAATGAAAGAGAAATTAAAAAAAATAAAAGCAGAATAAAAAATTAAAAAGAAAAAAAAAAAAAAAAGAGAAAAATATGGAAAGGGAAGCAAAGTTGTCCTCTCTCCACGGGCAGATCCCGGAATTGTGCCCCTGACGCTGTCCCAGATCCCTGTCAAAGCTCGCACGTCCTGCCCGGAGCTTCCCAAGCCATCCCAACTCCCGGCAAGCACAGACATTTTCACTGCAGCGCCAGCGGATCCCAACCACCCCAAACTGCTTTTTAATCCTTCATCTCCCCTCGTTTATCCCTCCCGGAGGCGGGATCCTCGGGGGAAAAAAAAAAACAAAAAAACAACACGGGGAAAAGAAAAATATAGAAAAATTAAATAATTTTAAAAAAAGCGGGACTCACCAGCGCGTAGACGGAGCTGAGCACGGAGCAGCAGAGGATCAAACCCAGGCTGGGATACACCAGATATGATCCCATATCCAAGGGGCTGCTTCCAGCATCCAGCCCCGCGCAGGGAAGCGGGAGGAGGAGGCGAGCTCGGAATTCCAGCGGCGCGGGTTTCTCCTCGTCCTCCCCCGATCCGCCAAAGGGATTTTGCTCCTCCGGCTCCCCAGCTTTTCAGCCCGAGAGGCACATGACGAGAGACGCCGGGTTTTTTCCTCGTTTTCTCATGGCTGGAGTGGCGGGCAGCTCCCAAAATTCCGCGGCGGAGCCCATGGATGGATGGGGAAAAGGGAGAGGCGGCGGAGGCGCTCAGCGCCGCGGCTCCCGGTGCCGCTGGATCATCTGGGACGCGGCTGCGAAATCACATCCATATGGGCCCGGGATCCCGGGCTCGCTGCGGCTCCGGGAAGTTCAAATCATTTCTTTGTCAAACGCAAACACGGAGAGGGCAGCGGGAGAGGGAGGGAAGGAGGGAGGGAAGGAGGGAGGGAGCAGGGAGAGGGCTGGAAGGGGTGGGAGATGCCAGAGGGAGGGGGAACCTTTAACCACCGCTTTATTTTTAGCCGCAGTAATTTTATCTTTTCGCTCGCCGAGGGGACAAAAAAACCCCAAACTCTCTCTCTCTCTCTCCCCCTCCTCTTCTCGCTCTCTCCGTCTCTTTTATTTTTGGGGTTTTGCGCTTTTTTTTTTGCGCCTCTCCTCCTCTCTGCCTCCCAGATTTCCCCAAAAGCCCCCAAAAGTTGGGAATGTTTTTCCCTCAGCAGCGGCGGCACCGGGGGGGTTCTGCTTGGCTGTCCCAAAAAGCTGGTTCTGCCACACAGTGAATTCTCCGATTTTAGGGAAAAAAATCGGGAATTTTGGGCTTCTCTCTCCCTCTCTGCCTCCAAGGAGTTGCAGTTTGGAAAAGCCGATTGCAAACGTGGGGTTGAAAGTTCCCGTCCCCCCAAAATAAAGGACCCCATTCCCGTCCTTTATTTTGGAGGTTTTGGAGTTGTTTTTTAATTTATCCCCCCGGAGCAAAAGCGCTTTGCCTTCACTCCGAAATTCCCTGAAATCCTCGGGATTTGGGGTTATTTTCATTTTGGGAATGAATTTTATTTTTTTTTTTTTTCCACCCACATGGGAGCAGAGTTTTCCGGGAGATCCCAGGATCCCTGAAAACCGGGAAAAGGGTTTGGAGCTGCCGGGATTGGCCCAAACTGAGCCTCCCCCGATCCCATCCCGCTGCTCCCAACCTGGATTTCTCCAGCATTCCCAACTTCCAGGGCTGGGATATCACTCCCAGCTCAGCCGGGAGCTTTCATTCATAAAACTCCGCTGCGAAAAAAAAAATAAAAAAATATATATATTAAAAAAATTCCAACCCACACAGAGCGAAGCGTGGAGGGGGGGGATTATTTGGGAATTGCGGCGGGATCCGGCATTCCCTGCTCGTTTTTCCATGCTGGGAGGAGAAGCGAGGCTGGGAAAGGGTTACAGACCCTGCCGGGGATGCACCACGCGGGCAAACACAGAGAGGCGCCGGGCTCGGGGCTGACTCACTCAACTTTAAAAAATCGAACTCTGAGGGATCTTTTTTGTCGGTTTTTTGACCCTTTTTATCCTCCTCTTTATTTCCCGCTTTTCTCGTGGATATTGAGGAGCAGAGGAGCGAAAAATTCCAGTTCTCTCCTCTCTCCGGGAGCAGACGGTAAAAACATCAAAATTTTCGCTGCGAGCATTTCTGGGTTATTTTTTGGAGAGCCGAAAAAAAAAAAAAAAGAAAAAAAGAAAAGCAAAAAAAAAAAAAAAGAAACCCCAAACTCTCCGCTTACTCGGGTTGGTTTTTTTTTTTTTAATTCCCGTTTTTTTTTTTTTTTTTTTTTCCCAGCTCCATGGCCGTGAATGGGAGCCTTGAGCTGGGTTTATGAAAGGCTCTTTCCAAGCGAAGGTAGAGTTGGGCTTCCTGTGAGAGGGAGCGAGGGGAAGGGATAAAAAAAGGGCCGCTCTTGGTGCGATCTCTGCCTCCTCCTCTTCCTCCGCCTCCTTCCCCGCCCTCCCCTGGCCTGCAATCCCAAAGGATCTCCCGGGCCGGGCCGGGGGGATCACACGGGGGTGAAGCCCCAGTTCCCCATGGGGATTGCAGAGGGTCCAGGGCGGAGGGGTGGGAATGAAGGGGGGGTTCTGAATTCATCCCATGGCGTCACATTGCATCCCATGGATCCCATCCCGTAGATCCTGTCCCATTGCACCCCATCCCATTGCAGTGCATCCCATGGATCCCATCCATGGATCCCATCTCATCGTATCCATGGATCCCATCCCATCACATCCCATCCCACTGCATCCCATTGCATCCCATGGATCCATCCCATGGATCCCATCCCATCCCATCCCATAGCATCCCATAGCATCCCATAGCATCCCATTGCATCCCATGATCCCATCCGTAGATCCTGTCCATTGCACCCCTGCCATTGCAGTGCATCCCATGGATCCCATCCCACTGCATCCCATTGCATCCCATAGATCTCATCCCGGGGATCCCATCTCATCGTATCCCATGGATACCCATCCTTGTCATCATCCCATATCCCATTGCATCCCATAGATCCCATGGATCCCATCTCATCGTATCCCATGGATCCCATCCCATCACATCCCATCCCATTGCATCCCATAGATCCCATCCCATGGATCCTATCTCATCGTATCCCATGGATCCCATCCCATCACATCCCATCCCACTGCATCCCATTGCATCCCATAGATCTCATCCCGGGGATCCCATCTCATTGTATCCCATGGATCCCATCCCATCCCATCCCACTACATCCCACAGCATCCCATAGATCCCATCCCATAGATCCTGTCCCATTGCACCCCATGCCATTGCAGTGCATCCCATGGATCCCATCCCACTGCATCCCATTGCATCCCATAGATCCCATCCCATGGATCCCATCTCATCGTATCCCATGGATCCCATCCCATCACATCCCATCTCATTGCATCCCATGGATCCCATGGATCCCATCCCATGGATCCCATCCCATCCCATCCCATCCCATCCCATCCCATCCCATCCCATCCCATCCCATCCCATCCCATAGCATCCCACTGCATCCCATTGCATCCCATAGATCCCATCCCATGGATCCTATCTCATTGTATCCCATGGATCCCATCCCATCACATCCCATCCCATAGCATCCCATTGCATCCCATTGCATCCCATTACATCCCATGGATCCCATCCCACCACATCCCATTACATCCCATAGATCTCATCCCATGGATCCCATCCCATCGTATCCCATGGATCCCATCCCATCACATCCCATCCCACTACATCCCACTGCATCCCATAGATCCCATCCCATAGATCCTGTCTCATCGTATCCCATGGATCCCATCCCATCACATCCCATCCCATCCCATAGCATCCCATAGCATCCCATAGCATCCCATTGCATCCCATTGCATCCCATGGATCCCATAGCATCCATTGCATCCCATTGCATCCCATAGATCCCATCCCATGGATCCCATCACATCCCATCCCATAGCATCCCATTGCATCCCATTGCATCCCATGGATCCCATCCCATTGTATCCCATGGATCCCATCCCATTGTGTCCCATGGATCCCATCCCATCCCATCCCATCCCACGGATGCCATCCCACTGCATCCCATTCCATTCCACTGCATTCCATTGCATCCTACCCCATCCCATTGCATCCCATCCCATTGCACCCCATGCCATTGCAGTCCATCCCGTGGACTCCATCCTAATGCATCCCACTGCATCCCATCCCATGGATCCCATGGATCCCATCCCATCCCATCCCACCGCATCCCATTGCATCCCAAGGATCCCATCCCACTGCATCCCACTGCATCCCATCCCATGGATCCCATCCCATCCCATCCAATTGCATCCCACTGCATCCCATCCCATGGATCCCATCCCATCCAATTGCATCCCACTGCATCCCATCCCATGATCCCATCCATCCCACCGCATCCCATTACATCCCATCCCATCCCACCCCATCCCATCCCATCCCGTCCTGTCCTGTCCCATCCCATCCCATCCCACCCCATCCCATCCCATCCCAAGGATCCCATCCCACTGCATCCTGTCCCATCCCACTGCATCTCATCCCACTGCATCTCATCCCACTGCATCCCATCCCATCCAATTGCATTCCATTGCATCCCATCCCATCCCATCCCATGCCACCTCATCCCCATCCCATGGATCCCACCTCATCCCCATCCCATGGATCCCATCCCATCGCATCCATCCCAGGATCCATCCCATCCCATCCATCCCATCCCATCCCACCTCATCCCCATCCCATGGATCCCATCCCATCCCATCCCACCCCACCGCATCCCACTGCATCCCAAGGATCCCATCCCACTGCATCTCATCCCACTGCATTCCATTGCATCCCATGGATGCCATCCCATGGATCCCATCCCATCCCATCCCATGGATGCCATCCCATGGATCCCATCCCATCCCATCCCATCCCATCCCATCCCATCCCATCCCATCCCATCCCATCCCACCATCCCATGGATCCCATCCCATCCCATCCCATCCCACCATCCCATCCCATCCCATCCCATCCCATCCCATCTCCATCCATCCCATCCCATCCCATGGATCCCATCCCATCCCATCCCATCCCATCCCATCCCATCCCATCCCATCCCATCCCATCCCATCCCATCCCATCCCATGGATGCCATCCCATGCCATCCCATCCCATCCCATCCCATCCCATCCCATCCCATCCCATCCCATCCCATCCCATCCCATCCCATGGATCCCATCCCAGGGGAGCGGGATTGGGCTGGGGGTGCTGAGGGATTTCACAGCAGTGCCCCCACACTCCTCCCACCCCATTCCCATTCCAGCTGGATCCCAGACCTGCTTTTCCAGCAGCTATTCCAACGTTATTCATTAGGGAGAGTAGGGAGGTTTGAGGGGAATTTGGGAATCTCTGCGCCGCTATTCCCACCTCTGCTGGGGTTTTTGTGGGATCTGGCTGCTTTTCCCACTGAGAGAATCCTGGGATTGGGGAGATCCTTGCCAGGGATTCCCAGGATCTCTGTGGGTTTAGGGACACAGGGATGGATCCACAGGCCTTGGGAAAAGGAGGGGAAAATTCCCCTGCAGCATTCCAGGGGATCCACGGTGGATGTTTCCTTGGAGAGAGGGGAAAGCAGGGAAAATGTCATTTCCAGGTTTATAGATATTAAAAATGAGGATTTTATAGGGGCCTTGTCCAGAGATTCCAGGGCTAGGAGGGGATGGGAATTAAGTGGGATCTGGGATGGTTTGGGAATGGCCACATCCAGGTTCTGTCCATGTCCAGTTCCTTGTGTCCAGGGGTTGATCCAGAGATGTCTCTGATCCTGTTTGGTTTTCTACATATTTCCTAATTTAGAGGTATTTTATTATTTAGAGACATTTTATAATTTATTGATTTATTTGTATATTTATTTATTTGCTTACTTACCATTTTATTATGTATTTATGATTGATCTGCTTCAAATTTATTTCTTTACAAGTTATTTCATTTGAATTTATTTATTTAAACTTCCTTTACCATTTCCATATTTACATTTATTTTATTACTACCCCACATTCAAGGGATTAAGGGGAGATAACCCTGAACTGCTGGAGCTGCACAAGGAAATCATTCCCAGTTTAACCCTTCCACAAGAAGGGAAATTTTCCCATTTTAAGGGAATTTTCCCAGTTTAACCCTGGCATAAACCTGGGAATTTTTCCTGTTTAACCCTGGCAAAAAACTGGGAATTTTTCCTGTTTAACCCCTGGCATGAGGAGGGAATTTTCCCCCAGTTTAACCCTTGCACAAGAAGGGAATTTTTCCCAGTTTAACCCTGGCATGAAATTAGGAATTTTCCCAGTTTAACCCTGGCAAAAAAAGAGAATTTTTCACAGTTTAAACCTGGCAAAAAAAAAAAAACAAACTAGGAAATTTTCCCAGCTTAACTCTGGTATAAAACTGGGAATTCTCCCAGTTTAACCCTGTCACAAAACTGGGAATTTTCCCAGTTCAATCCTTGCACAAGGAGGGACTTTTCCCCAGTTTAACCCTGGCAAAAAAGGGAATTTTCCCAGTTTAACCTTTCCACCAAAAGGGAATTTTCCCAGTTTAACCCTGGCAAAAAATAGGGAATTTTTCACAGTTTAAACCTGGCAAAAAAAAAGTGGGAAATTTTCCCAGCTTAACTCTGGTATAAAACTGGGAATTCTCCCAGTTTAACCCTGTCTCAAAACTGAGAATTTTCCCAGTTCAATCCTTGTACAAGGAGGAACTTTTCCCCTGTTTAACCCTGGCAAAAAAGGGAATTTTTCCCAGTTTAACCTTTCCACCAAAAGGAAATGTTCCCAGTTTAACCCTGGCAAAAAAGAGAATTTTTCACAGTTTAAACCTGGCAAAAAAAAAAAAAAACCTGGGAAATTTTCCCAGCTTAACTCTGGTATAAAACTGGGAATTCTCCCAGTTTAACCCTGTCACAAAACTGGGAATTTTCCCAGTTCAATCCTTGTACAAGGAGGGACTTTTCCCCAGTTTAACCCTGGCAAAAAAGGGAATTTTTCCCAGTTTAACCTTTCCACCAAAAGGGAATTTTCCCAGTTTAACCCTGGCAAAAAAGGGAATTTTTCCCAGTTTAACCTTTCCACCAAAAGGGAATTTTCCCAGTTTAACCCTGGCAAAAAAGGGAATTTTTCCCAGTTTAACCTTTCCACCAAAAGGGAATTTTCCCAGTTTAACCCTGGCAAAAAATAGGGAATTTTCCCCAGTTTGACCCTGGTACCTGAAGCTCCCCTGACTCCAAGCCTGAGGAATTCTGGATCCCTTTTTATCCACAAAAATCCAAACTCACTCCTCAGGCTCCTTAGATCCAAAGTCCCCCCCCTGCCAAATCCAACAGCCAGGGAATGATTAATTCCCCCATTTCCTGCTGGAAAAAAATGGGAATTGCAGGGCCTGGAATGGGATGAGCTTCAAATCCAGTTCCTGCCAAACTGATTTTTCCAGGGAATCCTTTTCCCAAAACACCAAGAGTGAGGGAGGGTGGACAATTCCCACCCTTCTCTTGGATCCTTGGGAACGAGGGTTTGATTCCCAGATCTGCATCATTCCCTTGGATTTCTGTCACTGCTGGGGATGAGCTCAGATCCAGAGGAAGGATCCACCCTGCTCATCCCATTCCTGGTGTTTGGGAAGAGCGGGAATTCACCCAAGCCTGGGGAAGGGCTGAGAAATTCCCTGTAATCCCAGGGAATCCCATCCCAGCTCCAGAGGGGCCATGTGAGCGTCTCCCCATCCACATGATCCCAAAGAGCCGCTCCAGCTTTTCCCCACATCAAAGGATCACGAGGCGCAGGAATTCCGGCTCTCCATTCAGAAAACTTTTCCTTGGAAAATCAGATTTACTCCAGGAGCAGCCCCAGCCCCCACGGCTGGAATTTGGGATGCCCCAAGGATTTTGGCTTTTCCCACCATCCCAAAGCTGTTTCCCACAGGGATTTTCCCCTCTCTGCAGATTTTGGAGGGCAAGGGGAATCCTTCAGCGCATCCTGGTTTTTTTTGGGATGATGCAGCCAAATGTGGGAGGTTTTTCCTTGGAATTCTTCCCTCTGGAGAGCTCCGTTCCCTGTCCCAGCCTTGCATCCCTCTCAGGGATGAAGGGACGGGAGCGTTTTTCCAGTGGGAGAAGCTCTGATTGGGGTTGAGAAGCTCTGAGGAATTTTGACAAGCAATCCCCATTTTTTGATGACAAATCCCAATTTTTTCACAAGCAATCCCAATTTGTTTGATGAGCAATCCCAATTTTTTGATGAGCAATCCCAATTTTTTTATGAGGAATTCAATTTTTTTTTATGAGTGATCCTTATATTTTATCTAGCAATCCCAATTTTTTATGAGAGATCCCTATTTTTTGATGATGAATCCCAATTTTTTGACAAGCAATCCCACAAAAGCAATCCCAAATTTTAGATGATGATTCCAAATTTTTTGATGAGCAATCCCAATTTTTTGACCACCAATCTCAATTTTCTGATGAGCAATCCCAATTTTCAGGTGAGCAATCCCAATTTTTTGATGAGCAATCCCAGTTTTCTGATAAGCAATCCCGATTTTCTGAGGAGAAATCCCAATTTTTTTGGCGAGCAATCCCAGTTTTTTCATGAGGCATTCCAATCTTTTATGAGTGATCCCCATCTTTTGACGACAAATCCCAATTTTTTGATGACAAATCCCAATTTTTTCACAAGCAATCCCAATTTGTTTGATGAGCAATCCCAATTTTTTTTTTATGAGGAATTCAATTTTTTTTTTATGAGTGATCCTTATTTTTTTGTCTAGCAATCCCAATTTTTTATGAGAGATCCCTATTTTTTGATGATGAATCCCAATTTTTTGATGACGAATCCCATTTTTTTGATGATAAATCCCAATTTTTTGACAAGCAATCCCACAAAAGCAATCCCAAATTTTAGATGATGATTCCAAATTTTTTGATGAGCAATCCCAATTTTTTGACCACCAATCTCAATTTTCTGATGAGCAATCCCAGTTTTCTGATAAGCAATCCCGATTTTCTGATGAGAAATCCCAATTTTTTTGGCGAGCAATCCCAGTTTTTTCTTGAGGCATTCCAACTTTTTATGAGTGATCCCCATCTTTCGACGACAAATCCCAATTTTTTGATGACAAATCCCAATTTTTTCACAAGCAATCCCAATTTGTTTGATGAGCAATCCCAATTGTTTTATGAGGAATTCAATTTTTTTATGAGTGATCCTTACTTTTTTATCTAGCAATCCCAATTTTTTATGAGAGATCCCTATTTTTTGATGACGAATCCCATTTTTTTGATGATAAATCCCCATTTTTTGACAAGCAATCCCACAAAAGCAATCCCAAATTTTAGATGATGATTCCCAAAAACAAACAAAAAAAACCAAACCAAACCAACCCCCAAAAAAACAACAAAAAACAAAACAAAAAAACCCAAACAAAAAACATCAACAACAACAACGAACAAACAAGCAAAAAAAAACAAAACAAAAAAACCCAAAAAAACCAAACAAAAACAATAAAAAACCCCCAAAACAAACAATCAAACAAAAAAAATTTGGGAAAAAAGGTTTTTTTCCAGGTAGAAAACTCCCCCCTGGCCAAGCTCCCTCCTCTCTGAAATTCCAGAACTGTGGGCAGGGAATGCTCCTGATTTTCCAGAGGTGGAATATCCTGGAAATATTAAAATATCTGGGATCATCCCTTTATTTTCTCTCCCAATGTTTTGGTGGGATCAGTCCGAACCTGGCTCTGGGAATCTCAGCATTAAATTTTCCCACGATTTATTTTATCAGGGATAAAATCCATTTTTTTTTAAGTTCCTCTCCATCCAACTTCCAGCTCCTCCAAACTGATTTATTTGAACAGGATTCTCCCATTTATTGCTTAAAAATATATTTTTAGTAAAGAAACTCCGCAGATTTTTTAGGAAAGCTCCAAACCAACTCCTATAATGGATTTGTGGGAATTTAGGAGCCTCAAGAGGTTCCAGGTATCCGTCACTTTCCAACTTTTCCAAGTCAAGAGTTGGGAGAGAAAAGGTTTGTTATTTTATTATATCTAATAATATATATATTTAAATATTATATATATAATATATTATGTATTATATTACATATTATATATTATATATTATATATATATAATATAATATATAATATATAATATATAATATATAATATATAATATATAATATATAATATATAATATATAATATATAATATATTATATTGTATATTGTATATTGTATATTGTATATTGTATATTGTATATTGTATATTGTATATTGTATATATTATATTGTATATTTTATATTATATATTTTATATTATATATTTATTTTATTATTTTAATATATTATATTTTATTTATTTTATCATATCCTATTAAAATGGAATTAAATTATTCAGCATTCCCTGTTGCTCTTATATTCCCATTTTTACATTTTCCACTCTTTTAAGGATTTGCATGAAAAAGAAACTGCAATTCCTATTTTTTTTTTAATAAAAACAGGCTGTAATAGAAAATAATGGATTTTTCCTTCTTTTTACGGGAATGAAAATATTTTAAAACAATTTTAAATTGTTCTGATATTTCCTTTAAATATATTTTTATATTCCCATTTTTTTTCACACCTGGCAGCTGGGAATTGGGATTTTCCTTAAACTCCAGATGGAATTTAGAGGGATCCCTGTGCTCCCACACCTCCATAAAATACTCCGGGATCTGGGATGGTTTCACTCCATAAAATGTTTTTGCTGCCTAAGGAAAAGCTGGAAGTTGGCTCCTGCACATTCCAACAACTCAGCCAAGCAAAAGGATAAAGGAGCAGAATGGGAATTAAAAAAATTGGGAAAGGAAGAAAAAAAAATCCACCCCAGCTTTTGGAATATTTGCTTTTTGCCAGGGTTTCAGGAATTTTCACTGCAGGAACGTTTTCCAGCTTGCCCAGTAAAATCCTTAATTTTAGACGGTGCTGCTTTAGCTGGAATGGGTGACAAAGGAAATTTGGGATGATAATAAAGCTCCCAACTCAGGAATTTTTATTTCAGCATCCAGGTAGTCAGAAACAAGGTCTTATCCAGGGAAAAATTTGGATCTTTGTGTCCAAAACGTCCTTGCAGGGATGACTTTGGATGACTTTGGGATCCCTCTCCGTGTGTAGGACTGGGAAAAGAATAAATCCATGGATTAAAGTGGATGGATCAAGCTTTGTGTTGAGGATTAGGAGAGATGCAGGTGGGGCTGGAATTATGGAATTCCAGAATCATTGAGGCTGGGAAAGATCTCCGGGATCACCGAGTCCAAGCTGTGCCTGATCCCACCAGAGCCCCGAGTGCCGCATCCAGGAATTCCTGGGACACCTCCAGGGCTGGGCACTCCAAACCCTCCTGGGTGGTTTCAATGCCTCACCAGCTTTCCATGGAAAATGATCCCAAATATCCAATTTAACCCTTCCCTGGAACAACCTCAGGCCATTCCCTTTCCTCCTGTCCCTGTTCCCTGGCAGCAGATCCCAAATCCCTCTGGCTGCCCCGTCATGTCCCAGAATGTACCCTTGGATCTCCTTTTCTCCAGGATGAACATCCCCAGCTCCCTCATCAACACCATCAAATTCATCCCAGTTATTTTTAATGTGAAATGGAATTATTTTTCTCCGTGTGTTTTATCCCTGGGATTCCCAGGCCTCCCAGTCCCTGCCCCAGGAACTTTCGACCCCATTGCTCAATTTTAAATAAATTTCCCAGAAGGATGAAAGTCCCGTAAATATTTGGTGTAAATTCCGTCAGAATCGATTGTGGAGGGAGTGGAGGGAAAATTCCAGGAGAAAAAAAAAAAAAACAACTCCTAAATGAGAGGCTTTTGATGGAAAATCAGTCAGCAAAATTATGGGATGGAGATGCAAGGGATAAAGAGGGAAAGGGAAAGGGAAAGGGAAAGGGAAAGGGAAAGGGAAAGGGAAAGGGAAAGGGAAAGGGAAAGGGAAAGGGAAAGGGAGAGGAAGAAGAAAAAGAAAAGAGAAAGAAGAAAAAGAAAAGAGAAAGAAGAAAAGGAGAAGAGGAAGGAGAGAGGGTGAGGATGAGAAGGAAAAGGAGGAGAAGGAGAAGGAGAAGGAGAAGGAGAAGGAGAAGGAGAAGGAGAAGGAGAAGGAGGAGGAGAAGGAGAAGGAGAAGGAGAAGGAGAAGGAGAAGGAGAATTCCCAAAGGGTAGAGAAAATCCCAGGAAAGCTGAGCAGGAATCCCAGCGCTCCTCAGCCAGGACAATGTGTCTGGCTCAGTGCTGCATTTACGGGAAGATTTACGGCTCCTACTCCAAGAATTTCATGGATGAGTCAAGGAAAAATGTCTCGTTCCCAGATGGTGAACAGAGTCACCCAAGAAGGGAGTGATGGCATGGGATCATAAAAACTGGAATTATAGAGCTGGGAATTGATCCCAAATCCCATAAATCCTTGCCTGGTGACTTCAAATGAGGCTGCCCATGATTTTTCTCCCGATGGAAGGGGAGTGTCCGGGGGAAATCCATGACCTGGATTCCTTTTTCCCAAATCAAGGAGCAGCTGGAGCTGCAGAGGTTTGGATTCGCATCCATCCTCAGGTGGGAATACCCAGCTTGGAGTGATCCCTCTCCCGTGACTGGAAATGAGGATTTGGACAATGGGAAAAGGAAAAGGAACATGGAAAATTGCCTTGAAGGGATTTCCTGCCCCAGCACCAGAAAATAAATTATTTTTATAAATAATTCCATGATGGACATTTTATGGAAAGCCAAATTTCCAATTTAAACCCAGCTGAATTATTTATTCCCTAATAGCTATCCCAGGATAAGATTCCTCGTCATTAATATAACTATATCTTAATTAATAAATTAAAGAAATATAAATTATTTAAATAAATATATTTTAAATGAAGAAATAAATCTTACATAAATATATATGGAAAATAAATAACAAATAGATATTAAATGTATACATACATATTTAAGTAAATAAAATACATACATTAATAAATACATATTTAAATAAATAAATGATATAAAATTAGTAAATATATGTTGAATATTCCCTATTAATTCTGAATTTCCTGCTCCCTCCAATCCATGTTTGGGCCACCACAATCCTACTGGACCAGCAGGAAAACTCATCCAGAATAAAACAAATTCCATTGATTCGGGGTTGGTTTTAACTCCAGGAATTCCTTGAGCCAGCCAGTGTGGGAGAAATTTCTATGGGAATTCAGGAATGAGCAGGAAATTCCCACTTCCATAGGCTGTGGAGAAATGCCAATAAAATATCCATGGCCATGATCCAGCTGGGAGAGGAGCTTCGGCCTCGTGTTGGACCCAAGTGCAAATATTTGGATGGTGTGGAAATGTTTAACCCAAGACCAACCACAAAAACCTGGAAAAAGGAATTTTCTTCCTTCATCCCACTCCCATCCCTGTGGATATCCAGGAATCAGATATGGAAAATCTTCCATTCTTTTCCTGGAGCTGCAGGGCTGGGTCTGTCCCAATTCTTCCCAAATTATTCCCTAAATCCAATTATTCCTAAAATCATTATTCCAAAGTCAGCACTCCTTAACTGGAAGGAAATATTTGGATAATTTTCCCTCTCCTGTAGGATTTTTCTAGGTTGTGTCCAATCATGGAATCATGAAGGTTGGAGAAGACCTCCAGGAGCAGCAATTCCAAATTCCCACTAAACCATATCCCAAAGTGCCATATCCACTGGTTTTTAAAAAATTCCAGGGATGGTGATTTCACCACTTTGTCCCAAATATCTTCCCAGGGAAAAGATTTCCCTTTGGAATTTTTTGACTTTTGTAAACGGAGACTTTAATTTTATCAACGTAAGGAATTTTTGCTGACTTAGTGGCAGTGGGGATGAATTGTTTGGTGACTTTCCACGTGGGAAAATCCCAGGAAAAAACCAAAACCTCATCCATGATTGCTGAAAAGAGAGGAAAGGAGAACCTAGAGGGAAAAAAGGTGGAATATTCCTGGGATATCTCAACACAGGGCTGGTTTAGAAAACCAAAATACCAAAACCTCATCCAGGTTGGTGAAAAGAGAGGAAATCAGAGCCTGGAGGGAAAATTGTGGGATATTTCTGGGATATCTCAACACAGGGCTGGTTTAGAAAACCAAAATACCAAAACTTTATCCATGTTGGTGAAAAGAGAGGAAATCAGAGCCTGGAGGGAAAATTGTGGGATATTTCTGGGGTATCTCAACACAGGGCTGGTTTAGAAAACCAAAAAACCAAAACCTCATCCAGGTTGGTGAAAAGAGAGGAAATCAGAGCCTGGAGGGAAAAAAGGTGGAATATTTCTGAGATATCTCAACACAGGGCTGGTTTAGAAAACCAAAATCCCAAAACTTCATCCAGGTTGGTGAAAAGAGAGGAAATCAGAGCCTGGAGGGAAAATTGTGGGATATTTCTGGGATATCTCAACACAGGACTGGTTTAGAAAACCAAAATACCAAAACCTCATCCATGATTGCTGAAAGGAGAGGAAAGGAGAACCTAGAGGGAAAAAAGGTGGAATATTTCTGGGATATCTCAACACAGGGCTGGTTTACAAAAGCAAAACCTCATCCAGGTTAGTGAAAAGAGAGGAAAGGAGAACCTAGAGGGAAAAAAGGTGGAATATTCCTGGGATATCTCAACACAGGGCTGGTTTAGAAAACCAAAACCTCATCCAGGGTGGTGAAAAGAGAGGAAAGGAGAACCTAGAGGGAAAAAAGGTGGAATATTTCTGAGATATCTCAACACAGGGCTGGTTTAGAAAACCAAAATACCAAAACCTCATCCAGGTCGGTGAAAAGAGAGGAAAGGAGAACCTGGAGGGAAAACTGTGGAATATTCCTGGGGTATCTCAACACAGGGCTGGTTTAGAAAACCAAAATACCAAAAAACCAAAACCTCATCCAGGTTGGTGAAAAGAGAGGAAATCAGAGCCTGGAGGGAAAAAAGGTGGAATATTTCTGAGATAACACAGGGCTGGTTTAGAAAACCAAAATCCCAAAACTTCATCAGTGTTAGTGAAAAGAGAGGAAATCAGAGCCTGGAGGGAAAAAAGGTGGAATATTCCTGGGATATCTCAACACAGGGCTGGTTTAGAAAACCAAAATACCAAAACCTCATCCATGTTGGTGAAAAGAGAGGAAATCAGAGCCTGGAGGGAAAAAAGGTGGAATATTTCTGGGATATCTCAACACAGGGCTGGTTTAGAAAACCAAAAACCAAAACTTCATCCATGCTGGTGAAAAGAGAGGAAATCAGAGCCTGGAGGGAAATTTGTGGGATATTCCTGGGATATTCTCAACACAGGGCTTGTTTAGAAAACCAAAAACCAAAACTTCATCCAGGTCGGTGAAAAGAGAGGAAAGCAGAACCTGGAGGGAAAAAAGGTGGGATATTTTTGAGATATCTCAACACAGGGCTGGTTTACAAAAGCAAAACCTCATCCAGGTTAGTGAAAGGAGAGGAAAGGAGAACCTAGAGGGAAAAAAGGTGGAATATTTCTGGGATATCTCAACACAGGGCTGGTTTAGAAAACCAAAAACCAAAACCTCATCCAGGTTGGTGAAAAGAGAGGAAAGGAGAACCTAGAGGGAAAAAAGGTGGAATATTTTTGAGATATCTCAACACAGGGCTGGTTTAGAAAACCAAAATACCAAAACCTCATCCATGGCAGTGAAAAGAGAGGAAAGGAGAACCTGGAGGGAAAACTGTGGGATATTCCTGGGGTATCTCAACACAGGGCTGGTTTAGAAAACCAAAATACCAAAACACCAAAACTTCATCCATGTTGGTGAAAAAAGAGGAAATCAGAGCCTGGAGGGAAAAAAGGTGGAATATTCCTGGGATATCTCAACACAGGGCTGGTTTAGAAAACCAAAATCCCAAAACTTCATCCAGGTTGGTGGAAAGAGAGGAAATCAGAGCCTGGAGGGAAAAAGGTGGAATATTTCTGGGATATCTCAACACAGGGCTGGTTTAGAAAACCAAAATACCAAAACCTCATCCATGATTGGTGAAAAGAGAGGAAAGGAGAACCTGGAGGGAAAACTGTGGAATATTCCTGGGGTATCTCAACACAGGGCTGGTTTAGAAAACCAAAATACCTCATCCATGTTGGTGAAAAAAGAGGAAATCAGAGCCTGGAGGGAAAATTGTGGGATATTTCTGGGGTATCTCAACACAGGGCTGGTTTAGAAAACCAAAATACCAAAACTTCATCCAGGTTGGTGAAAAGAGAGGAAAGCAGAACCTGGAGGGAAAAAAGGTGGAATATTTTTGAGATATCTCACCACAGGGTTGGTTTAGAAAACCAAAATACCAAAACCTCATCCATGTTGGTGAAAAGAGAGGAAATCAGAGCCTGGAGGGAAAATTGTGGGATATTTCTGGGATATCTCAACACAGGGCTGGTTTAGACCTTCCGGCCTGATTTTCCTTAGGATTTGTTTTGTTCTTTTTCTGGAATGCAGGAGCAGGATTCCCACGTGACTTTATGGCAGTAACCCTTGGCCCTTCTCACCCCATTCCTGCCTCCCCTGCAATTCCAATGGAATTCCAGGAGTTAAGCAGGACAAACATGGCGAGGTGATAAGAGGAACCCGCTCCTCCACCACCTCGGGTCGATGAGTTCAAAGGCGGCAGAGGTGCCAGACAAACCTGTCTGGAGCTGGATTTCCAGGAATCTTCACTGGGAAGGTCCATTGAAAACAGATCCCAGAGTCCTGGAATGCCAGAGTGCTGTGGGAACAGCAGCACCAGCAGGACAATTCCCAGCATTTGTCAGCCTGGGATAATTTGGGAAATGCTGAGGTCTCAGCAACATAAAGGCCCAAAACATCTCAGGTGGGTAGGAAGCCCACAGGTCCTGGATCTCAAAGGAAATCCCAGATTTCTTTGGCATGAGATGAAGGGGAGAGTTTATTTATATAAATAATATTTAGGGATGTTGAAAGGCTGGGAGAGTTGGGAATGCTCAGCTTGGAGAAGAGAAGCTTTGGGGTCTCCTCACTGTGGATCATCCCTTCCCACCCCATTCTGTGGCAGGGACACCTCCCACCATCCCAGGGTGCTCCAGCCTGGCCTTGGACAATTCCAGGGATCCAGGGGCAGCCCCAGCTGCTCTGGGAATTCCATCCCAGCCAGGAATTCCCAATTCCCAATCTCCCACCCATCCCTGCCCTCTGGCACTGGGAGCCATTCCCTGTGTCCTGTCCCTCCATCCCTGTCCCCAGTCCCTCTCCAGCTCTCCTGGAGCCCCTCCAGGCCCTGCCAGGGGCTCTGAGCTCTCCCTGGAGCTTCTCCTCTCCAAACTCCTCTGTCAAACTTTAAAAATTCTCTACAAATTCATTTCTCACAGATGGGAATGAAATGACATGAAATCTTGGAATGGTTTGGGTTGGAAGGAACCTCAAGGATCCTCCAGTGCCACCCCCAGCCATGGGCAGGGACACCTCCCACTGTCCCAGGCTGCTCCAAGCCCTGACCAGCCTGGACCTGGAAATCCAGGGGCAGCCCCAGCTGCTCTGGGGATTGTATTCCAGGGCCTCCCCACCCTCACAGGAACAATTCCCAATTCCCAATCTCCCACCCATCCCTGCCCTCTGGCACTGGGAGCCATTCCCTGTGTGCTGTCCCTCCATCCTTGTCCCCAGTCCCTCTCCAGCTCTCCTGGAGCCCCTCAGGCCCTGCAAGGTCACACTGAGCTCTCCCTGGAGCTTCTCCTCTCCAGGGGAACATTCCCAGCTCTCCCAGCAGAGCTGCTCCATCCCCGGGATCATCCTGGAGCCTCCTCTGGGCTCCCTCCAGCAGCTCCAGCTCCTGCCCGTGCTGGATCCAGGGCTGGGGCCTCACCTGAGGGGCACAGGGACAGAATTCCCTTCTTGGACCTTCTCCTCTCATTCCTTTGGATGATCCCAGGACAAGATTGGATCTCTGGGATGCCACACGCAGCTGGGTCACATCCAACCTCTCATCCATTGGGATGGGCCAGGCTGGGATGTGTTTTCCCAGCCAGAGTCACCAACATCCCTCATTTTTGAAGGTTTTGAGTTTTTGTTTTTCATGCAAAATTCTGGGTGGACTAAAAACCATCTCAGTGTTTGGGACACAAGAAAACCTCTGGTCACCTTTGGGATTATCCACCTTTGTCTTTGTGATTAACATCCCCAAAAAAACCCCCAATTGGGATTGGGGTAGCACAACTTTGGGGAATTTCCTGTCAGTTCTGGAGGTGAAATCCAAATTCCAAATCCAGGAAGGTGAAGAAGGAAAGGTTCAGCTCCTCATTCCCCCAGCACCAAAGGGAAACTTCTCATGTTGTCAGCCAAACCTGCAGGGTCTGGTTCCTGCAAACCTCAGCAGCTCCTTCTGTGCCGCATGAATTAATTGCATTAATTAATTAATCACATTAATTACAGCCTAATTGATAAAATCAGCTGCAGAACAAGGAGCAAAGCAGGCCATGGAAACACAAGGATTGTGCCTCTGTTTGGATGCTGGGAATGTCTGGGCTCAGCTGCTCCCTGGTCACTCAGCCCCCACTCTGCAAAGGCTGACTTTAATTAATCCAGGCTTCATTAGCAGCCGTCCCGCTGCTCCTGGTGTCCTGTTGCACTGTGCCATGGGCAAAGTTTGGGAATTGGCTGCCAAAACAAGGGCGGCTCCAAAACTGAAGTTATTGTTGATCCCTTCCGAGTTTTTCCAGCTTTATCAAAACATAAACAGAGATTTTTGTGCTGTTCCAATGATCCTGGCACAGCCAAAATTCTGATTGCTCTTAATTCCCATTTATAGAGCAAATAAAATACCATTATTATTTAAAAACCTCCTACTGTTTATTTCTTTTTCCAGAATTAATTGTGTGGGTTCCTTCCCTCCAAGTCATGGTTCCGCTAGGGGCTCCTTTTCTATATTTATTTTTTAATGTTTAAAAAAATTCGATTATTCTCTTTATTCTTATTAATTATTTTATAGATTATTAGTTTTCATGTTTATTACTTTATATATTGATTTTTTACATTAATTAGTTTATATATTTATCACTGTATGTATTATTCTATAGTATATATTATTATATTATATTATTATTATTATATTATATTATATTATATTTATTATATACAATATTATTAGTACATTATATTATTATACAGTATATATTATTATTTTATAAAATTATTGTTTTATATTAATAATTGATATATTGGTTAGGTTATATATTTAGTATTTTATATAATATTATTTGATGTATTAATATTTTATATAATCTTTTTAGAGTAATATTTTTCTATATTATTTTTATATTAATATTTTTACATATTAATTTCCAGAAATTTATTATATTAAATAACCTAAAAAATATTTCCACTGGCATGGAATTCCCAGAGCAGCTGTGGCTGCCCCTGGACCCCTGGAAGTGTCCAAGGCCGGGTTGGACATTGGGGTTTGGAGCAGCCTGGGATGGGATTTAAGGTCCCATCCATCCCAAACCATTCCATAATTCCATGATTTCTCCTTCCCTGCCTGTGGAACGGTTTCTTTAAGAATCAACCCCCCACTGACCCAAACCTCAGCAAACTTGAGGTTAAAATCCAGCTGGAAATTGATGATTTACCCAAAGCTCCCCCGGGGTGGGTAATGAACACCTGAGAGGGAGAATTTTCCAATTCCTTTGGGATGAGCCAGCCCGGGGTCAGTCGGACCCGGAGCGAGCTGCGAGCTCAGCAAAACAGCCGGGAATGGTTTGGGGACACGGGGAGAGAGAGGAAAAATCCTGCTGGGCACAGAGATGGCCAGAGCCCCAGAGATGGCCAGACCATGCCCAAGTAGCCCAGACCAAGCCTGAGTAGCCCAAAACAGGTCTGAGAAGCCCAAAATAGGCCTGAGAAGCTCAGATCAGACCTGAGTAAGCCCCAACCAACCCTGAGAAACCCAAAATAGGCCTGAGTAGCTCAGATCAGGCCTGAGTAGCCCAGACCAGACCTGAGTAGTTCAGACCAAGCCTGAGTAGCCCAGACCAGACCTAAAATTCCAGACCAAACTTGAGTAGCCCAAACTAGGCCTGAGAAGTTCAGACCATGCCCAAGTAGCCCAGACCAGATCTGAGTAGTTCAGACCAAGCCTGAGTAGCTCAGATCAGGTCTGAGAAGCCCAAAATAGGCCTGAGAAGCTCAGATCAGGTCTGAGAAGCCCAGACTAGACCTGAGAAACCCAAATAGGCCTGAGAAGCCCAGACCAGACCTGAGTAAGCCCCAACCAGCCCTGAGAAACCCAAAATAGGCCTGAGTAGCTCAGATCAGGCCTGAGAAGCCCAGACCAAACTTGAGAAGCCCAGACCAAACTTGAGAAGACCAGACCAGGCCTAAAATTTCCAAAACAAACTTGAGAAGCCCAGACCAAGCCTGAGTAGCCCAGACCAGACCTAAAAATTCCAGACCAAACTTGAGTAGCCCAAACCAGGCCTGAGTAGCCCAAACTAGGCCTGAGAAGTTCAGACCAGGCCTGAGTAGCCCAGACCAACCCTGAGTAGTCCCAAAAAGGCCTGAGAATTCCAGACCAAATTTGAGAAGCCCAGACTAGGCCTGAAAAGCCCAAAATAGGCCTGAGAGGCTCAAATCAGGCCTGAGAAGCCCAGACCAGACCTGAGAAGCCCAGACCAGCCCTGAGAAACCCAAAATAGGCCTGAGAAGTTCAGATCAGGCCTGAGAAGCCCAGACCAAACTTGAGAAGCCCAGACCAAGCCTGAGTAGCCCAGACCAGACCTAAAAATTCCAGACCAAACTTGAGAAGCCCAGACCAAGCCTGAGTAGCCCAGACCAGACCTAAAAATTCCAGACCAAACTTGAGTAGCCCAAACCAGGCCTGAGTAGCCCAAACTAGGCCTGAGAAGTTCAGACCAGGCCTGAGTAGCCCAGACCAACCCTGAGTAGCCCCAAAAAGGCCTGAGAATTCCAGAACAAATTTGAGAAGCCCAGACTAGGCCTGAAAAGCCCAAAATAGGCCTGAGAAGCTCAAATCAGGCCTGAGAAGCCCAGATCAGGCCTGAGTAGTCCAGGCTAAAGTGCTCCACTGGTCTTGCCTACAACTGAATTCCAATTATTCCTCAGGGATTAATTCCCCCCATTTTTTGGAAGCAGAACCAGCTGCTCCAAAGCTTTTTGCGAAGGCCTTAGGCTCGGTCTGTTCTTGGCCACACACAAAACCAGAGTCAGCAGACCGATCCCGGGATCAGAAATTAAAGCAGGAAAACACAAACAGTGCCTGGGTTGGGATCCAGGGAATGCTGAGGGATGTCAGCATTGGTGATGCCTCAGATTTTAGCTTTCATATTTTAGCTTTTATATTCTTCAGATTCTGTTCTTTTATTTTTTTAGTATATTTTATTCTGTTTTTTTATATTTTTCAGATTCTGCGCTGCTTTAGTGTGTGGGTCTGAGCTCCA
Source organism: Zonotrichia leucophrys gambelii (assembly GCF_028769735.1). Lineage (NCBI taxonomy): Eukaryota > Metazoa > Chordata > Aves > Passeriformes > Passerellidae > Zonotrichia > Zonotrichia leucophrys. The sequence goes on from NC_088171.1 coordinate 1,509,286, forward strand.
CATCAGGGCATGGTGAGCTCTGTGCACAGAGCAGGGACACAAAACAATTCCTGCTCCAGCTGGGCACCAAGGACTGTGGTATTCATGTGCCCTCTGAAAAGAGAGAAGCTATAAGAAAAGTAGAGAAAAGAATAATTAAAAAGAATAATTAAAGCAATTCTTATCTCATGTACTACTCTTGTGCTTGTGAGCATGTTGAATGTGTTAGAAGATTATTTACCTGAAGGAATTTGATAATTAGATTCTACTGAAGATTGTTTTGTTTCCTTAAACAATCACACAAAGGTGTCAGGAGACAGTCGCGAGTTTTCTTTAGTATTTTGTAGTATTCTTAGGAATAAGTATGATATATGATGGTGTAATATCTCTCTTTAATACACTTGTAATGTAATATAATATAGTTTTTATAAAGTGAGTGTTCAGCATTCCAGAGCCTTGGAGTCAGATGCCAATCATTCCTTCATTGGGGGTCCTGATTTTACTATAAAGGACAAATGATCCAAATCTCAGCCCAGGAGCACAAACCCCGTGGGCTGGAGAGAGAAAAACAAGCAGGGTGGGACTGCCTGGGCTAAAGCTGGGATGGGACAATGAACTGCAAGGTGCAAATGGAGCAGAACTGATCCCAGGGAGAGAGCCCGGGAGCGCTCGTGCATTTTGGGGCCATTTTGGTTCATCTTGGGTGCAGCCCTGGCTGGGCTCTGGTGCTGCCCAAGGTGCATCCATGGAGGAGATCCTTTGGATAAATCCCTGCTTTATTCTTTAGCTCTGTCCAGCCTCTGCTCTAGGGCAGCCTCACAAGGCATCAGTAGAAGCCCCATTTGAAGAAGATTTAAGCTCCATCTCCTTTCCCATTTTTCCAGAGAATGCTGAGTGATGTCAGCAGTGGAAGCCCCATTTGGAGGAGATTTAAGCTTCATCTCCTTTCCCATTTTTCCAGGGAATGCTAATCCAGCTCAGGATCACATCTTGTGTATCCCAGCTTTTGCTTTTTCCAGGCGGGATGTGCTGATTGATTTATTTCACCCTCATCCCTAGACCTTGATTTCCTTGATTTCCAAGATAATCAAGGATTTGCTTCATCAACTGCTTTTATTCTTCTCACGGCCAGATGTGGCTCCTCTTTGTTTTCATGGAAGTTTGAATTGGAATCTGAGGGAATCACTGACAATTTTTGCTGCTTGAACTTCATGGAATCGCTCTGATCTTGGGAAGCAAGGATGGGATTAATTAAATTAATTTTAACTCTTGTAAAGTTGGGAGTTTTTTAGGAATTACTCAGAGAATAGGGAGAGAGGTGGAGAAGGGAGAAAGGAGTTCCTGGGGTCATCTGCAGCTCAGTGCATCCATGGATTCCAAACTTTCCCTGAAAGGCACTGGGAGATGCTGGGCAGCAGGAAAAGTGAAAAAAATTGGGAAAAGTGAGATTCCAAATACGTGGAATCATAGACCCATAGAACATCCAGGCTTGGAAGAGACCCACAAGGACAATAAAAGAATAAAAGTCCAACTCCTCCTTCAGTATGTTGGAAGTTTGACAAATTCCAGTTTTTCCCTGAGTATTTGGCTCTCTGGGGAATCCCAGCCAACTCCAAGAATTATTCCCGAGGGCTGGGAAGAGCAGCTTTGGATCTGGGGGCTTGGGATAACCCAAAGCACTCGGAGATTAAATTGGGGATTAAGGAATGAATTTTGGTTCCAACAGCTCAGAAATTGTCAATGAGAGATAAAACTGAGCTTAAAAATTGGTGTTTAAAAGAAAAAAATCTCCAGATGTGTTCAGGTTGAAGATGGAATTCCAGCTGTCTGTGATGTCTGAGTTTTCCTTCTGGGATGAGCAAATCCACGTGGAATTCAGGGTCCTGCACAATCCCTGGCAGCTCTTGGATGAAAGTTGTGCCCTGAGAAAGTCACTGAAAATGTTAAAATTTAAATTTCCATCAGCTGCAGTGGGGAGGCTTAAATAGATCCTGAAATATTGGATTTGCCTTTTGATTTGCAAAAAAATGGGAATAAAGAAGAGTTCCAAACATTTGCATTCATCCTGCAGCCTTGGATTTGCCTTTTGATTTGCAAAAAAATGGGAAAAAAGAAAAATTGAAAACATTTAAGTACATCCTGGAACATTGGGTTTGCCTTTTGATTTGCAAAAATGTGAAAAAAGAAGAATTGAAAACACTTAAATACATCCTGGAACATTGGGTTTGTCTTTTGATTTGTAGGAAATGGGAACTTTTGATTTATAGGAAATGGGAATAAAGAAGAAAATTCCAAACATTTATATTCATCCTGCAACATTGGATTTGCATTTTGATTTGCAAAAAAATGGGAAAAAATAAGAATTGAAAACATTTAAGTACATCCTGGAATGTTGGGTTTGCCTTTTGATTTGCAAAAAATGGGAATAAATAAGAATTGAAAACATTTAAGTACATCCTGGAATGTTGGGTTTGCCTTTTGATTTGCAAAAATGTGAAAAAAGAAGAATTGAAAACACTTAAATACATCCTGGAACATTGGGTTTGCCTTTTGATTTGTAGGAGATGGGAACTTTTGATTTATAGGAAATGGGAATAAAGAAGAATTCCAAATATTTATATTCATCCTGCAACATTGGATTTGCATTTTGATTTGCAAAAAATGGGAAAAAATAAGAATTGAAAACATTTAAGTACATCCTGGAATGTTGGGTTTGCTTTTTGATTTGCAAAAAATGGGAATAAAGAAGCGCTCCAAGCACTTGGAAGCATTCAAGCTTTTACAGGAATGAGGAAAACGAATGGAAGGGAGCTGAAATGGGAGAATTTCGCTTTCAATGATCCTGGATTGGACTGAAACTCAATTTTGGAAAGGAAAAACTCCAGAAAAACTTTCTTGGGTGAAGATTTCCACCCAGGAGCTACAAATCTGGGAATTTACGGTTCAACAAGGGCTGGGAAACAGAGGGAATATCAGGGAATATCAGGGAATATCAGGGAATATCAGGGAATATCGTCCCTGGAGCAGCTCAGACCTGGATATTTCCATTTCAAAACAAAACAAAACCCATGGAAAATCCCAGGTGTGCTTCTGCTGAAACAGAGTTTAAAATTTTTTGTAGTCAATGAAGAAAAATTCAGTTTCCCAGCACTCGGAAAAATGTGGTGGGGCTGAGATGAGGGCAAATTTCGCGGATAACGGGATGCGGAACATTCCGTTCGGACAGGAAGGCCCAACAAATCCCACCTTCATCCCCCCTGGATAAGGAGATAAATCAGGATTTTCCAGGTCAACACCAGCAACTTTTACTGCTGCAGCTTTTCCCAAGACCAGGCTGGGCCTGGCTTAAAGGGAATTCACAATCCTATGGCTGTGTCCTCGTCCCGGAATTCTGGGAAGTGCTTGAGGATCCCTGTGCTCGAATCCATGGAAATATTTGTTGGAATGGGAGTGTTTGCACCGTCAGGGAGGCTGTGGAGGTGCTGGGGTTCATATCCAGGTGATTCTGGGTGTGATCCATGCCCTCAGTCCTTGGACAGAATTCCAGTTCCCGCTGCTGAGTATTCAGAAACCTCAGGAAAAAAAGCTCTTTTCCAAAATCAGGGAATTCCGACATAAAGCAGAAGAGAAACGGATCAAATCCCTCTAAGCCACCCACAGAATTCCCAATAAAGGCCCCTCTCTAGGAATTACCTCAGCTCAGCTCAAAGTCCAGCTTTAAAAAGGAATTTATGGCCTGAGTTTAATTTTAGGCCTGGCTTTTCACAGCTGAGCTGGGCTCAGCTCTCTCGCCCGGCTCAAGTTTAATTTTCCTTGCAGCTTTCAAAATAAAAATCTTGTTGGAAAGGATTTGGGGGAGTGGGAAGCAGCTGAAATTCCAATGTTTTAAATTGAACTATAAATGGTTTTTTAAGGGAGATCCAGGAGAGGGAAATCCCAGTCAGGAATTCCTATGGGAGCAGCCACAGGATCCCGATCCAGCCCATTCCCAGCAGGAATATGAAATACACCCCAAATTCCTGTGGGGATTCAAGTTCTGCCCTCTGTCCAATTCCTCATCCTCACACCTCAAAATTCCATAATTTTGGAATGGATTACTGAGAAGAGAATTTCCCAAGCAGAACATTCCCAATTTCTCAGCTGTTTTCTGGGAACGCCGCCATCCCCACTCGAGTCCTGCGAGGGTTTGAAGTGGTTTCTGTATCTTTTATCCCATAAATTAGATTTAAAAAAAAAAAGTGGAATTAGGGAATTATTAAGGAAATTATTGAGGAAAAGACCTCTAGAACTGGGTCCAGCCATAAACCAGCACTTCCAGGTCCACCACATTTTAATATTTTTGGGACCATTTTTTAGGATAATTTTGGGACAATTCCCACTCCTGCCAAGACAGAGAGCCCTGAATATGGGACACGGATCTGGAGCTGATCCTCTGGAAGTGAGATGTGAGGAATTGCAGCTGGAAAAGTTGGGAGGGACTGGAAAAATCCTTTCCTGCTGGAGCAGGGAGCTCGGATCAGAGTTTGGGTCCTACCATCCTTCCTTAGAGCTGTTCCCACGGTGGATTCTGGAGTTCTGGGATTGTGGAATCCTGGGATTCTGGGATTCTGGAATTCTGTGATTTTGAGAAATTGGGATTCCAGTATTCTGGAATTCTGTGAATCTGGGATTCTGGGATTCTGAGATTCCTGGAGTCTGTGGTTCTGGGATTCTAGGATATTGGGATTCCAGTACTCTGGAATTCTGTGATTCTGGGATATTGGGATTCTGGGATATCAGGATTCTGAGATTCTGACAGTCTGGAATTCTGAGACTGGAATTCTGTGATTCTGGGATAGTGGGATTCTGGGATTCTGAGATTCCTGGAGTCTGTGGTTCTGTGGTTCTGTGATTCTGGGATATTGGGATTCTGGGATTCTGTGATATTTGGATTCTGGAATTCTGTGATTCTAGGATTCTGAGATTCCTGGAGTCTGTGGTTCTGGGATTCTATGATATTGGGATTCCAGTACTTTGGAATTCTGTGATTCTGAGATATTGGGATTCTGGGATATTTGGATTCTGGGATATCAGGATTCTGAGATTCTGACAGTCTGGAATTCTGTGATTCTGGGATATTGGGATTCTGGGATTCTGGGATTCTGAGATTCCTGGAGTCTGTGGTTCTGTGATTTTGGGATATTGGGATTCTGGGATATCAGGATTCTGAGACCCTGGGATTCTGAGACTCTGGAATTCTGTGATTCTGGGATATTGGGATTCTGGGATTCTAGGATTCTGAGATTCCTGGAGTCTGTGGTTCTGGGATTCTATGATATTGGGATTCCAGTACTTTGGAATTCTGTGATTCTGAGATATTGGGATTCTGGGATTCGATCTGAGATTCTGGGAATCTAGATGGATTCTGTGATTCTGGATATGGATTCTGGATATCAGATTCTAGAGACCTGGATTCGAGACTTGGTCTGTGATTCTGGGATATTGGGATTCTGGGATTCTAGGATCGAATTCCTGGAGTCTGTGACTGGATAATGGATTCCTAGTACTTTGGAATTCTGTGATTCTGGGATATAGGGATTCTGGAGATTTCTGTGGATTCTGGAATCAGATTCTGGAGATCTGACTGGATTCTGAGACTGATTCTGTGATTCTGGATATGGATTCTGGATTCTGATCTGGTTGTGATCTGTGTCTGTGATTCTGGATTATTTGGATTCTGTGGATTATATTGGATTCTGAGATTCTTGATTCAGGTCTGGAATTCTGAGCTGGAATTCGTGATTTTGTTGGATATGGATTCTGGGATTCTGAGATTCTGTCGGTTGAATTGGATTCTGGATTCTGGGATATTGGGATTCTGGAATCCTGTGATTTAGGGTTCTGAGATTCCTGGAGTCTGTGGTTCTGTGATTCTGTGATTCTGGTGATTGGATTTGGGATAATTGGGATATCAGGATTCTGAATTCGAATCTGGAATCTGGATGGAATTCTGGATTCTGGATGTGGATTCGGATTCTAGGATTCTGAGATTCCTGGAGTCTGTGGTTCTGGGATTCTAGGATATTGGGATTCCATACTTGGAATTCTGTGATTCTGAGATATTTGGATTCTGGGATCAATTCAGGATTCTGACAGTCAGACTCTGAGACCCTGGAATTCTGTGACTCTTGATATTCTGTGATTCTGGCATATTGGATTCTGGGATTCAGGATTCTGAGATTCCTCGGAAATTCTGATGGTTCTGTGATTCTAGATATTGGGATTCTGGTACTTTGGATTCTCAGATTCCAGAGATATGGGATTCTAGTGATATCTGGATGGATTCTGGGATATCAGATGAGATTCTGAGACCCTGGGATTCTGAGACTGGAATTCGTGATTCTGGGATATGTGGATTCTGGGATATTGGATTCTGGATTCCAGGACTGGGATTCTGGGATGTGATTCTGGGATATTGGGATTGTGTGATTCTGTGATATTTGGATTCTGGAATTCTAGGATTCTAGATTCCTGGAGATTGTTCTGGATCTAGTGATATTGTGATTCCTATGGATATTGTGATTCTGAGATATTGGGATTCTGGGATATTTGGATTCTGGGATATCAAGATTCTGAGATTCTGACAGTCTGGAATTCTGAGACTGGAATTCTGTGATTCTGGGATATTGGGATTCTGGGATTCAGGATTCTGAGATCCGGGAGTACCCTGGTTGTTTCTGAGACTTCTGGAATATCTGTGATTCTGGCATATTGGATTCTGGTGTGATTCTAGGATTCTGAGATTCCTGGAGTTGGTAGGATTCTGGGATTCTAGGATATTGGGATTCCAGTACTCTGGAATTCTGTGATTCTGGATATTGGGATCTGGATATCAGGATTCTGAGATTCTGACAGTCTGGAATTCTGAGACTGGAATGCTGTGATTCTGGGATAGTGGGATTCTGGGATTCTGGGATTCTGAGATTCCTGGGATTTGTATTCTGTGTTCCTGTGATTTGGGTTGAATTTGGATTGTGTGAATTCTGTGATATTGGATATCTGAAATTCTGGATTCTAGGATTCTGAGATTCTGGGATACGGGATTCTGTGATTCTGGGATAATTGGGATTCCAGAATTTGGAATTTGTGATTCTGGATATTTGGGTTCTGAGATATTCTTGGTTCTGAGATTCTGAATTTGGAATCTGGATCTGGAATTGTGATTCTGGTGATAGTGTGGATTCTGGGATTCTGGGATCTGAATTCCTGCGATCTGGGTTCTGGGTTCTGTGATTCTGGGATTCTGGGATTCCAGGAATCTGGGATTCCAGAATTCTGGGATATTTGTATTCTGGAATCCTGTGATTTAGGGTTCTGAGATTCCTGGAGTCTGTGGTTCTGAGATTTTGGGATATTGGGATTCTGTGATTCTGGGATATTGGGATTCTGGGACTCTGGAATTCTGTGATTCTGGGTTCCTAGGGTTCTGTGATTCTGGGATATTGGGATTCTGTGATTCTGGGATTCCAGGAATCTGGGATTCCAGAGTCTCCAGGGAGCTGCAGGCAGGCTGTTGCTCTCCAGATTCTCCGGGAGCGCCTGTCCCTGCTCCAGGTGTTATCCAAGTGCTCCCAGGATCCTGTTGTTGAAAATGTAGGAATTTATTCCCGCGCCTTGGGATCACCTAGCCTGGGATCAGGCTCCAATCCCGGATTCCCCTCCTGTTTTCCAACCTCAGCTCGGGCTGGGTCAATCTTTAACTCCTCTTCCAGTGCCAACAACGACCTTCAGGATAAATGAGTAACTCCTTTCCCGCTGGGAATTCTTCCATGGATTTCTCTTCCCGCCCCACGCTCGTTTTGCTGGATCCGTTGGCAAAACAAAGGTTGTGTCCTTGGCTCCCGCTCGTGCCCGTTTTTTGGGATTAACCATTTTTTTTTTGGCTGGGAGCTCAATCCCAAGGTTCAATCCACGCCCCTCGGAATGGAAAGAACAGGACGTTAATTAATTGCACTCGGAGATAATTTATTCATGGCGTTAATCACCCCTGACAAACGAGGCCATCCCTGCCCACGGAGCTTTTCCATGGAGTTATTTTTATCTCTTTCCATGGAAATTGAGAAGGCTCGGAGGGCAGGAGGTTCACGCCTGGGAGTGTCCGAGTTGTTCATCCACATCCAAACGGAGAAAAATTCCTTAAAAGTCCCCGTGGGGCCAAGGTGCCCCTCAAGGATATTTGCAGTTGGACTCAATGATCCTAAAAGTCTTTTCCAGCCTGAATCTCCATCCCTGGAATTGTCCAAGGCCAGCTTGGACGGAGCTTGGAGCACTCTGGGATAGTGGAAGGCATCCCTGCCATGGGAAAGGGTTGAACGTAAAATTTTTAAAAATTCCCCCCAATCCAAACCATTCCATGGTCCCATGATAAAGAGAATCCCAGATGTGATTCCCAATGGGATCCTGGAGGCTCTGGAAAGCAGGATGTGCGTTGTACAGGGAACAGGGAAAAATCCCATGGGATGCTTCCTTATTTATTGCTTTCATTTTCTCATGGACATTGGGATTTCCAGCTGGATATTGGGATAAAGGGAATAAACCATCCCAATTTCCAGCTGGATATTGGGATAAAGGGAATAAAACACTTGGATTTCCAGCTGGATATTGGGATAAAGGGAATAAACCATCCCAATTTCCAGCTGGACAGTGGGATAAAGGGAATAAAACACTTGGATTTCCAGCTGGATATTGGGATCAAGGGAATAAACCATCCCGAATTTCAGCTGCATATTGGGATATAGGGAATAAAACATTTGGATTTTCAGCTGGATATTGGGATCAAGGGAATAAACCATCCCAAATTCAAGCTGAATATTGGGATCAAGGGAATAAAACATACCGAAGTTCAGCTGGATATTGGGATAAAGAGAATAAACCATCCCAGTTTCCAGCTGCATATTGGGATATAGGGAATAAAACATTCAGATTTTCAGCTGGATACTGGGATAAAGGGAATAAAATGTCCCAGTTTCCAGCTGGATATTGGGATAAAGGGAATAAAACACTTGGATTTCCAGCTGGATATTGGGATCAAGGGAATAAACCATCCCGAATTTCAGCTGCATATTGGGATATAGGGAATAAAACATTTGGATTTTCAGCTGGATACTGGGATCATTTGGAATTTCAGCTGGATATTGGGATAAGGGGAATAAAATGTCCCAGTTTCCAGGTGGATATTGGGATCAAGGGAATAAACCATCAGTATTTCAAACTGGATATTGGATTAAAGGGAATAAAAAGTCCCAAATTCCAGCTGGATAGTGGGATAAAGAGAATAAAACATTCAGATTTTCAGCTGGATACTGGGATAAAGGGAATAAAATGTCCCAATTTCCAGCTGGATATTGGGATAAAAGGAGTAAACCATCCCAATTTCCAGCTGGATATTGGGATCAAGGGAATAAAACATTCGAATTTCCAGCTGGATATCGGGATCAAGGGAATAAACCATCCCAATCCGAGCTGAATATTGGGATCAAGGGAATAAAACATACAAAGTTCAGCTGGATATTGGGATAAGGGGAATAAAATGTCCCAGTTTCCAGGTGGATACTGGGATCAAGGGAATAAACCATCACTATTTCAAACTGGATATTGGTTTAAAGGGAATAAAAAGTCCCAAATTCCAGCTGGATAGTGGGATAAAGAGAATAAAACACTTGGATTTCCAGCTGGATATTGGGATCAAGGGAATAAACCATCACTATTTCAAACTGGATATTGGTTTAAAGGGAATAAAAAGTCCCAAATTCCAGCTGGATAGTGGGATAAAGAGAATAAAACATTCAGATTTTCAGATGGATATTGGGATAAGGGGAGTAAACCATCCCAATTTCCAACCTCATATTGGGATCAAGGGAATAAAACATGCGAAATTCCAGATGGATACTGGGATAAAGGGAATAAACCATCCCAAATTCAAGCTGAATATTGGGATCAAGGGAATAAAACATCCAAAGTTCAGCTGGATATTGGGATAAAGGGAATAAACCATCCCAACTCCGAGCTGAATATTGGGATCAAGGGAATAAACCATCACTATTTCAAGCTGGACACTGGGATAAAGGGAATAAACCATCCCAATGTCAAGCTGGATATTGGTTTAAAGGGAATAAAACATCCCAAATTCCAGCTGAATATTGGGATCAAGGGAATAAAACATTCGGATTTCCAGCTGGATATTGGGATAAGGGGAGTAAACCATCCCAATTTCCAACCTCATATTGGGATCAAGGGAATAAAACATGCGAAATTCCAGATGGATATTGGGATAAAGGGAATAAAATGCCCCAGTTCCCAGCTGGACATTGGGATAAAAGGAGTAAACCATCCCAATTTCCAGCTGGATATTGGGATCAAGGGAATAAAACATTCGGATTTCCAGCTGGATATTGGGATAAAGGGAATAAACCATCCCAAATTCAAGCTGAATATTGGGATCAAGGGAATAAAACATACCGAAGTTCAGCTGGATATTGGGATAAAGGGAATAAAATGTCCAGTTTCCAGCTGGATATTGGGATCAAGGGAATAAACCATCACTATTTCAAGCTGGACACTGGGATAAAGGGAATAAACCATCCCAATGTCAAGCTGGATATTGGTTTAAAGGGAATAAAACATCCCAAATTCCAGCTGGATAGTGGGATAAAGAGAATAAAACATTCAGATTTTCAGCTGGATATTGGGATAAGGGGAATAAACCATCCCAATTTCCAGCCTCATATTGGGATCAAGGGAATAAAACACTTGGATTTTCCGCTGGATATTGGGATCAAGGGAATAAAACATGCGAAATTCCAGGTGGGTACTGGGATAAAGGGAATAAAATGTCCCAGTTTCCAGCTGGATATTGGGATAAAAGGAGTAAACCATCCCAATTTCCAGCTGGATATTGGGATAAAGGGAATAAACCATCCCAATTTCCAGCTGGATATTGGGATAAAGGGAATAAACCATCCCAACTCCGAGCTGAATATTGGGATCAAGGGAATAAAACATACCGAAGTTCAGCTGGATATTGGGATAAAGGGAATAAAATGTCCAGTTTCCAGCTGGATATTGGGATCAAGGGAATAAACCATCCCAATGTCAAGCTGGATATTGGTTTAAAGGGAATAAAACATCCCAAATTCAAGCTGAATATTGGGATCAAGGGAATAAAACATACCAAAGTTCAGCTGGATATTGGGATAAGGGGAATAAACCATCCCAATTTCCAGCCTCATATTGGGATCAAGGGAATAAAACACTTGGATTTCCAGCTGGATATTGGGATAAAGAGAATAAAACATGCGAAATTCCAGATGGATACTGGGATAAAGGGAATAAAACGTCCCAATTTCCAGCTGGATATTGGGATCAAGGGAATAAACCATCCCAAATTCAAGCTGAATATTGGGATCAAGGGAATAAAACATACCGAAGTTCAGCTGGATATTGGGATAAAGCGAATAAAATGTCCAGTTTCCAGCCTCATATTGGGATCAAGGGAATAAAACACTTGGATTTTCAGCTGGATATTGGGATAAAGGGAATAAAATGTCCCAGTTCCCAGCTGGATATTGGGATAAAAGGAGTAAACCATCCCAATTTCCAGCTGGATATTGGGATCAAGGGAATAAAACATTCGGATTTTCAGCTGGATATCGGGATAAAGGGAACGAAACATTTAGCCTTCTAGCTGGATATTGGGATAAAGGGAATAAACCATCCCAACTCCGAGCTGAATATTGGGATCAAGGGAATAAAACATCTGGATTTTCAGCTGGATATTGGTTCAAAGTGACTATTTGGATAAATATGGATATTTGGATAAAATACTTGATCCAGTTGAAGCAGGATCCTGGAATCCCTGGTCCAAGCAACGGATCCCAGGGATTGATTTATTCCTTCATTTCTTTAGAGTTGTCACCTGCAAACAGGAGGAGAATTCCATAGGGATATTCTTGGGAAGCTGGAAATGAGGCCCAGCCTCAGATGAGACAGATGTTTTTATCTCCAGAAGGAATTTCACACTTCCAATGAGCAGCTGGAAAGCCAAATTCCAATGGGATACAGAACTGGGGGGCTTTCCCACTTTTTTCCTTTTTTTTTTTTCCCTCTATTCCCTGAATTCTTGTGTCTCCAAAATCAGGGCAGGTTTCCTATGGAAAGGGGTAAAAAAAATAAAAATAGCATTAAAAAATTCTCCATAAAATCTGAGAGCTGCAGGACCAATCCAAAGGCTGATATTCCGGGAATTTCAATCCATGATCCTGCTGAATTCCATGGATTTTGTCCCTGTGCCCTGTTTAGGAGGGGCAGTGCAACAGGAACATTTCACAAAGCATCCCAGCAACATTCCGTAGGGAGTTGGGAAAACCTCAATCCTCATTTAAAATATTCCCAAATTTTTCCTCAATGGCTTGGATCTGTTTTGATAAGGCCCCCCCTTATCAAAGGGAGAGATAAGAGCTGGCCCTTTATCAGTCCCATAATCCACTTTGTAATGGATGGAAGCGTTTCCTTCCTGGATCTCTTATGGATTTTAACTCAGAAACAGAATTTTGTCCTAAACCTTGGGTTTCTTTCTCCAGGACCATCAGTTCTGGGAGTCCCTGGAGTTCCTGATCAGCTGAAATTTTGGGAATCCCTGGAGCTCCCCATCAGCTGAAATTTTGGGAATTTCTGCAGCTCCTGTCAGCTGAAATTTTTTGGGAGTCACTGGAGCTCCTGATTGGCTGAAATTTTGGGAATCTCTGGAGCTCCAGTCAGCTTAATTAGCTGAAATTTTGGGAATCTCTGGAGCTCCTGATCAGATGAAATTTCGGGAATCCCTGGAGCTTCTAATCATCTGGAATTTTGGGAATCTCTGGAGCTCCTGATCAGCTGAAATTTTGGGAATCCCTGGAGCTTCTAATCATCTGGAATTCTGGGAATCTCTGGAGCTCCTGATCAGCTGGAATTTTGGGGATGTCTGGATCTCCAGTCAGCCTAATTAGCGGAAATTTTGGAAATCTCTGGAGCTCCTGATCAGCTGAAATTTTGGGAATCCCTGGAGCTTCTTATCATCTGGAATTTTGGGAATCTCTGGAGCTCCTGATCAGCTGAAATTTTGGGAATCCCTGGAGCTTCTTATCATCTGGAATTTTGGGAATCTCTGGAGCTCCTGATCAGCTGAAATTTTGGGGATGTCTGGATCTCCAGTCAGCTTAATTAGCTGAAATTTTGGTAATCTCTGGAGCTCCTGATCAGCTGAAATTTTGGGAATCCCTGGAGCTTCTAATCATCTGGAATTCTGGGAATCTCTGGAGCTCCTGATCAGCTGAAATTTCGGGAATCCCTGGAGCTTCTAATCATCTGGAATTCTGGGAATCTCTGGAGCTCCTGATCAGCTGAAATTTTGGGGATGTCTGGATCTCCAGTCAGCCTAATTAGCGGAAATTTTGGAAATCTCTGGAGCTCCTGATCAGCTGAAATCAGCTGAAATTTTGGGAATCTCTGCAGCTCCTGTCAGCTGAAATTTTTTGGGAGTCACTGGAGCTCCTGATTGGCTGAAATTTTGGGAATCTCTGGAGCTCCTGATCAGCTGAAATTTCGGGAATCCCTGGAGCTTCTAATCATCTGGAATTTTGGGAATCTCTGGAGCTCCTGATCAGCTGAAATTTCGGGAATCTCTGGAGCTCCAGTCAGCCTAATTAGCGGAAATTTTGGTAATCTCTGGAGCTCCTGATCAGATGAAATTTCGGGAATCCCTGGAGCTTCTAATCATCTGGAATTTTGGGAACCTCTGGAGCTCCTGATCAGCTGAAATTTTGGGAATTTCTGCAGCTCCTGTCAGCTGAAATTTTTTGGGAGTCACTGGAGCTCCTGATTGGCTGAAATTTTGGGAATCCCTGGAGCTTCTAATCATCTGGAATTTTGGGAATCTCTGGAGCTCCTGATCAGCTGAAATCAGCTGAAATTTTGGGAATTTCTGCAGCTCCTGTCAGCTGAAATTTTTTGGGAGTCACTGGAGCTCCTGATTGGCTGAAATTTTGGGAATCTCTGGAGCTCCAGTCAGCTTAATTAGCTGAAATTTTGGTAATCTCTGGAGCTCCTGATCAGCTGAAATTTTTTGGCATCTCTGGAGCTTCTAATCATCTGGAATTTTGGGAATCTCTGAAGCTCCTGATCAGCTGAAATTTTGGTAATCTCTGGAGCTCCTGATCAGCTGAAATTTTGGTAATCTCTGGAGCTCCTGATCAGCTGAAATTTTGGGAATCCCTGGAGCTTCTAATCATCTGGAATTTTGGGAATCTCTGGAGCTCCTGATCAGCTGAAATTTTGGGGATGTCTGGATCTCCAGTCAGCCTAATTAGCGGAAATTTTGGAAATCTCTGGAGCTCCTGATCAGCTGAAATCAGCTGAAATTTTGGGAATTTCTGCAGCTCCTGTCAGCTGAAATTTTTTGGGAGTCACTGGAGCTCCTGATTGGCTGAAATTTCGGGAATCTCTGGAGCTCCAGTCAGCTTAATTAGCTGAAATTTTGGTAATCTCTGGAGCTCCTGATCAGCTGAAATTTTGGGAATCCCTGGAGCTTCTAATCATCTGGAATTTTGGTAATCTCTGGAGCTCCTGATCAGCTGAAATTTTGGGGATGTCTGGATCTCCAGTTAGCCTAATCAGCTGAAATTTTGGAAATCTCTGGAGCTCCTGATCAGCTGAAATCAGCTGAAATTTTGGGAATATCTGGAGCTGCTGTCATCCCAATTAGCTGAAATTCTGGGAATCCCTGGAGTTCGTGACCAGCTGAAATTTTTTGGCATCTCTGGAGCCGCAGATCAGCTGAAAACCCCCATTTATTCCCAGCCTCCACGAGTTTTTTAAAGCTCTTTTTCTTCCCCCGGGGAGCATTTTCAGGATGAGTTTTCCTCCTGGCAGCCGGAGCTGAGTTATCACTTCCAGCCAGGAACGCTGACAGCGCTCAGCTCCGTCCCTTGCCAGAATTTTTGGGAGAAAATAAAACTTTTTGTGTAACCCCTGGAGCAGCTGATTCCAAGTGACTCATCCTGAGGGAAGGACTGCACAAGATGATCTAAAAATAAGGGACCAGGAGAAGCTCCAGCAGATCCGTCACGGCCGTCCTGGAGCCTGAAATCCTGCCTGGAGGTGGGAAACTGATCCTGGCTCATCCCAAATAATTCCCAAGGTGGGAATTCCAATGGAAAAAGTCTTCAGTGCCACTGTGCCCTCTCAGATGGTTTTGAGGGCGGTTTGAGGGTTTGGACATTTTTTGGTTCGTCTTTTTCTGTCTCTCCACAGCTGGATGGGAGGGAAGGGATATCCGCTGGAATTCCTGATTCCCTTGGCTGGGAATTTTGGCACACGATGGATTTTATCTGACTTGCTGGGAATGTGGGATTCCTTTCCCTCCATCTCAGGTCCATTTCCCTCATAATTTTTGGGAGATCTCCCTGCTGGGCCAAAATCTCCCTGGTGTATTCCGTGAATCCTTTGGGCTGGGTGGGCAGCATTCCGTGATCCTACAGGATTGGAATTCCCTGTGTTCCCAGCTTTGCCTGGATTCTGCTGCAGTGGGAAGAACGTGGAGGAGGGGAAAGGAGGCTCTGTGGTTTTGGGGGACATGATTCCATAATCCCACAGGATCAGAATTCCCAGTGTTCCTGGTTTTTCCTGGATCCTGCTGCAGTGGGAAGAGTGTGGAAGAGGGAAAGAAAACTCTGCCATTCTGGGGTCTCATCCCTGTGATTGTGGTGGACACCATTCCATAGTCCCACAGGATCAGAATTCCCAGTTCTCCTGGCTTTTCCTGGATCCAACTACTGTAGGAAGAGTGTGGAAGAGGGGAAAGGAGGCTCTGCCATTCTGGGGTCTCATCTCTGTGATTTTGGTGGACACCATTCCATGATCCTATAAGGATCAGAATTCCCTGTGTTCCTGGCTTTTCCTGGATCCTGCTGCAGTGGGGAGAACATGGAAAAGCGTGAAGGAAACTCTGCCATTCTGGGATCTCATCCCTGTGATTTTGGTGGACACCATTCCATGGTCCCACAGGACCAGAATTCCCAGTTTCCTGGTTTTTCCCAGCTACTGTAGGAAGAGTGTGGAAGAGGGGAAAGGAGGCTCTGCCATTCTGGGGTTCCATCCCTGTGGTTTTGGTGGATAGCATTCCATAATCCCACAGGATCAGAATTCCCAGTTCTCCGGGCTTTTTCTGGATCCTGCTGCAGTGAGAAGAACATGGAAAAGCTTAAAGAAGGCTCTGCCATTTTGGAGTCCCATCCCTGTGGTTTTGGTGGACACCATTCCATGACCCTACAGGATCAGAATTCCCTGTGTTCCTGGCTTTTCCTGGATCCTGCTGCAGTGGGAAGAGTGTGGAAGAGGGAAAGGAAACTCTGCCATTCTGGGGTTCCATCCCTGTGGTTTTGGTGGACACCATTCCATGATCCTACAGGATCAGAATTCCCTGTTTTCCTGGCTTTTCCTGGATCCTTCTGCAGTGGGGAGAACATGGAAAAACATAAAGGAAACTCTGCCATTCTGGGGTCTCATCCCTGTGATTTTGGTGGACACCATTCCATGATCCTATGGGATCCAAATTCCCTGTGTTCCTGGCTTTTCCTGGATCCTGCTGCAGTGGGGAGAACATGGAAAAGCGTGAAGGAAACTCTGCCATTCTGGGATCTCATCCCTGTGATTTTGGTGGACACCATTCCATGACCCTACAGGATCAGAATTCCCTGTGTTCCTGGCTTTTCCTGGATCCTGCTGCAGTGGGGAGAACATGGAAAAGCGTGAAGGAAATTCTGCCATTCTGGGATCTCATCCCTGTGATTTTGGTCGATACCATTCCATGATCCTATAGGATCCAAATTCCCTGTGTTCCTGGCTTTTCCTGGATCCTGTGGCAGTGGGAAGAACGTGGAAGAGGGAAAAGGAAATTCTGCCATCATGGGGTTCCATCCCTGTGGTTTTGGTGGATACGATTCCATGGTCCTATGGGATCCAAATTCCCAGTTCTCCTGGCTTTTCTTGGATTTTGCTGCAGTGGGAAGAGAGAAAGGAAATTCTGCCATTTTGGGGTCTCATCCCTGTGGTTTTGGTGGACAACATTCCATGGTCCCACAGACCAGAATTCCCATTTTCCTGTGTTTTTCCTGCATCCAACATACTGTAGAAGAGTGTGGAAGAGGGAAAGGAGGCTCTGCCATTCTGGGGTCCCATCTCTGTGATTTTGGTGGACACCATTCCATGATCCTATAAGGATCAGAATTCCCTGTGTTCCTGGCTTTCCCTGGATTTTGCTGCAGTGGGAGAACATGGAAAAGCGTGAAGGAAATTCTGCCATTTTGGGGTCTCATCCCTGTGGTTTTGGTGGACAACATTCCATGATCCTATGGGATCCAAATTCCCAGTTCTCCTGGCTTTTCCTGGATCCAGCTACTGTGGGAAGAGTGTGGAAGAGGGGCAAGGAGGCTCTGCCATTCTGGGGTCTCATCTCTGTGATTTTGGTGGATACGATTCCATGGTCCTATGGGATCCAAATTCCCAGTTCTCCTGGCTTTTCCTGGATTTTGCTGCAGTGGGAAGAGTGTGGAAGAGGGAAAGGAAACTCTGCCATTCTGGGGTTCCATCCCTGTGGTTTTGGTGGACACCATTCCATGATCCTACAGGATCAGAATTCCCTGTTTTCCTGGCTTTTCCTGCATCCAACTACTGTAGGAAGAGTGTGGAAGAGGGGAAAGGAGGCTCTGCCATTCTGGGGTCTCATCCCTGTGATTTTGGTGGACACCATTCCATGGTCCTATGGGATCCAAATTCCCTGTGTTCCTGGCTTTTCCTGGATCCTGCTGCAGTGGGAAGAACGTGGAAGAGGGAAAGAAAACTCTGCCATTCTGGGGTCTCATCCCTGTGGTTTTGGTGGATACCATTCCATGGTCCTATGGATCCAAATTCCCAGTTCTCCTGGCTTTTCCTGGGTTTTGCTGTAGTGGGAAGAGTGTGGAAGAGGGAAAGGAAACTGTGCCATTCTGGGATCTCATCCCTGAGGTTTTGGTGGACACCATTCCATGATCCTATAAGGATCAGAATTCCCTGTGTTCCTGGCTTTCCTGGATTTTGCTGCAGTGGGGAGAACATGGAAAAGCGTGAAGGAAACTGTGCCATTCTGGGGTCTCACCCATGGTTTTGGTGGACACCATTCCATGGTCCTATGGGATCCAAATTCCCTGAGTTCCTGGCTTTTCCTGGATTTTGCTGCAGTGGGAAGAGGGAAAGGAGGCTCTGCCATTTGGGAGGTCTCATCCCTGTGGTTTTGGTGGACACCATTCCATGATCCTACAGGATCAGAATTCCCTGTTTTCCTGGCTTTTCCTGGATCCAACTACTGTAGGAAGAGCGTGGAAGAGGGGAAAGGAGGCTCTGCCATTTTGGAGTCCCCATCCCTGTGGTTTTGGTGGACACCATTCCATGATCCTATAAGGATCAGAATTCCCTGTGTTCCTGGCTTTTCCTGGATCCTGCTGCAGTGGGAAGAACATGGAAAAACATAAAGGAAACTCTGCCATTCTGGGGTCTCATCCCTGTGGTTTTGGTGGATAGCATTCCATGGTCCTATGGGATCCAAATTCCCTGTGTTCCTGGCTTTTCCTGGATCCTGCTGCAGTGGGGAGAACGTGGAAAAACATAAAGGAAACTGTGCCATTCTGGGGTTCCATCCCTGTGGTTTTGGTGGACACTATTCCATGATCCTACAGAATCAGAATTCCCTGTTTTCCTGGCTTTTCCTGGATCCAGCTACTGTAGGAAGAGCGTGGAAAAGCGTGAAGGAAACTGTGCCATTCTGGGGTCTCATCCCTGTGGTTTTGGGGGACATGATTCCATAATCCCACAGGATCAGAATTCCCAGTTCTCCTGGTTTTTCCTGGATCCAACTACTGTAGGAAGAGCGTGGAAGAGGGAAAAGGAGGCTCTGCCATTCTTGGGGCCCCATCCCTGTGGTTTTGGTGGATAGCATTCCATGATCCTATAAGGATCAGAATTCCCTGTTCTCCTGGCTTTTCCTGGATCCTGCTGCACTGGGAAGAGTGTGGAAGAGGGAAAGGAGGCTCTGCCATTTGGGGTCTCATCCCTGTGGTTTTGGTGGACACCATTCCATGGTCCTATGGGATCCAAATTCCCAGTTCTCCTGGCTTTTCCTGGATTTTGCTGCAGTGGGAAGAGTGTGGAAGAGGGGAAAGGAGGCTCTGCCATTCTGGGGTCTCATCCCTGTGATTTTGTTGGACACCACTCCATGATCCTATAGGATCCAAATTCCCCGTGTTCCTGGCTTTTCCTGGATCCTGCTGCAGTGGGGAGAACATGGAAAAGCGTGAAGGAAACTGTGCCATTCTGGGATCTCATCCCTGTGGTTTTGGTGGACACCATTCCATAGTCCCACAGGACCAGAATTCCCAGTTCTCCTGGCTTTTCCTGGATCCTGCTGCAGTGGGAAGAGGGTGGAAGAGGGAAAGGAGGCTCTGCCATTCTGGGGTCTCACCCCATGGTTTTGGTGGATACCATTCCATGATCCTATAAGGATCAGAATTCCCTGTGTTCCTGGCTTTTCCTGGATCCTGCTGCAGTGGGGAGAACATGGAAAAACATAAAGGAAACTCTGCCATTCTGGGGTTCCATCCCTGTGGTTTTGGTGGATAGCATTCCATAATCCCACAGGATCAGAATTCCCTGTTCTCCTGGCTTTTCCTGGATCCTGCTGCAGTGGGGAGAACATGGAAAAGCATAAAGGAAACTCTGCCATTCTGGGGTTCCATCCCTGTGGTTTTGGTGGATACCATTCCATGGTCCTACAGGATCCAAAATCCCAGTTTCTCCTGGCTTTTCCTGGATCCTGCTGCAGTGGGAGAACATGGAAAAGCGTGAAGGAAACTCTGCCATTTTGGAGTCCCATCCCTGTGGTTTTGGTGGACACCATTCCATAATCCCACAAGATCAGAATTCCCTGTTTTCCTGGCTTTTCCTGCATCCAACTACTGTAGGAAGAGTGTGGAAGAGGGAAAGGAGGCTCTGCCATTTGGGAGGTCTCATCCCTGTGGTTTTGTGGGATTAGGACTCAGCAGGTGACGGAATTGATGAAACCACTCCACACCCACCCACAGGGAGGGAAAATCCTTTGTGTCCATCCAAAAACGACTTTTAAAAAACACCAGGAGTATCCCAAATCCCCCACCCTCCTATTCCATCATTTCCCTCCAACAGGAGCTCGGAATTGTGTCCCAAAAATCCGCCTCCAGCTCCTACGGCCATTGTTTTAATGGATTGCTGAATTTGGGATTTATTATCCCAGACATGGGGCCAATGTAAATGTTTCCTTTCCTTAAAGCCAGCAAGGATTTGTAATATTCCTGCGGATAATCCTCCCCTCCAACCACATCAAGGAGAGGGCAGCGAATTCCAGGGAGGAACAGACAATTCCCGCCCTGGGAGAAGCCCTTGTGAGTAATTCAGTGCTGCTCCTCTCAGCCAGATTCCAGCTTTTATCCCGGCCCCGAAGTGTTTGTGACATCCCAGAGCTTTAAATGATAAATGTCAATCCTCATGAACCCCGATCCTGCAATCCCTACAACTCCCAGGAATGATCTCATCTGGGAGCAAAAGGTTTTTTGTCATCGGGAGCAGGAAGTCTCCTTTCTGGGAATCACGGATTTGACATCTCCAAAGGTTAACTCTTCACTGCTCCCTCTTACAGCTGGTTCATATCCCGGGAAATAAATTTTTTTAAATGGAATTTCTTGCTCCTTGATGGTCCTTCAATATTTTTTGGGATGGTGATCCCACAGAGTGCTGATCCTGCCCCCAGAGAAATTAATTTTGGGCAGAAAAATTAAAAAAAAAATTAAATCAATTAAATAAAATTTAATCAATTAAATCAAATTAAAATTAAATCAAACTCAACAGTGATTTCAGTGAATTTTATTCCAAGGCGGCAAATTATGGAAATTCCCAAAGATTGAATGGATGATTCCTATTTTTCTGGGCCCTGAATTAAGTGAGTCCATCTCCACTTTATCCTTCCCTGTCTGTTTGCTTTTGTTAAAAATCAGCCATTTTTAGCTAAAAAGGAGGATTTTTTTTCCCCCTTTTTTTCCCTTAAAAGATTTAAGGAAAACACCTGGAATTGGAATGTGGTGGCCTTGGAAAAACACCTGGAAAACCCCAAAATCACCTAAAATTCCCCCACAAATACAAAATAAATCCATTTTTATGTCCGGTTCAAACCAGTTTCACGTCTGGGTGATTTGGGTCACCAGTGGGAGCCTCCACCTTCTCCAGGTTCCTCTGGAGCTGGGAACGGATTCTCCCAACAAATGAGGAGGATTTAGTTGGAGCCTCCATAAATCTTCCTCCACGAGATCTCGCTGATCCTTATAAAGTTGGAATTCTCCTCCCAGTTTTTCTTAGAAGCAAGGGCGAGTGCCACAACCTCCTGCAGGGCGCTGGAAGTGATGGATTTTGTGTCCATAATATCGGAATTCTGTTACAGTCTCAAATTCAAATTAAATTCTGAGTGGGTTTAGTGACCTGCAAGGAAAACCATCCGTCTTTTTTAGACCTGGATTTATAATCCAGGCTGGAATCTCAGCGGAGAGCTCAGTCCTGCTCCTCTTCCTCTTTCCAGATGGGCCTTTGCTCTCCATGGAATTCCCTTTGATTTGGCATTTCCCTTTAAATCAGCATTCCCATTAAATCAGCATTCCCTTAAAATCAGGATTCCCATTAAACCAGCATTCCCATTAAATCAGCATTCCCTTGAAATCAGGATTCCCTTAAAATCAGCATTCCCATTAAATCAGCATTCCCATTAAATCAGCATTCCCTTAAAATCAGCATTCCCATTAAATCAGCATTCCCATTAAATCAGCATTCCCCTAAATCAGCATTCCCAGACTCTCAGAGCAGGCAGAATTAAAAATCCTGGAATATCTTCTCCCAGCCTCTGGAATCCATCCAAGTTTAAGGACAGGACTGCTGGTTGAGTTTCCTGGGATTTAACCCACCTTTGGGATGAACCACGGCCCTCATTCCCTTTTTTTCCCTTACTCTGCACAGCCCATAATTTCTGTAATTTCCATAATTTCCATAATTAGAAGCTGGAGGGATCTGTGTGGGACATTGGGATTCGGGGTTTGGAGCTGGGAATTTGAGGAATCTCCCCCCCAAATGAGGGTTTTTCTGACATGGAATTACTTTAAATGAGCAGTTCAGTTTAAATTAGCAGGTTAGTTTAAATTAGAGAGCAGTTTAGTTTAAACTAACAGTTCGGTTTAAATTAGGCAGCAGTTTAAATTAGCAGTTCAGTTTGAATTAGCAGTTCAGTTTGAATTAGCAGTTCAGTTTAAATTAGCAGTTCAGTTTAAACTAGACAGCAGTTTAGTGTTAAACTAACAGTTTAGTGTTAAGCCAACAGTTTAGTTTAAATTAGCAGTTTAGTGTAAATTAGCAGTTTAGCTTAGTCTAAATTAGCAGTTTAGTTTAAATGAGCCAAAACAAGCAACCTCTATTTTAGATCCCTGTAATCCCTGTAATGCCAGATGCACAATCCCAGCCCAGTTTGGGTGGCAACGTGCTGGAAAATCCAAACTTGTGTTCCAGACTGGAATCCGGGGCTCTCCCAAGGGATACTCAGGAGGCTGGAAGTGAAATCCAATTTCTCTTTATCTCCTCTGAGTTTCTCTGTGTGAGAAACTTTGATCTTTCCCCCTTCCCTTCCCTTCCCTTCCCTTCCCTTCCCTTCCCTTCCCTTCCCTTCCCTTCCCTTCCCTTCCCTTCCCTTCCCTTCCTTCCCTTCCCTTCCCTTCCCTTCCCTTCCCTTCCCTTCCCTTCCCTTCCCTTCCCTTCCCTTCCTTCCCTTCCCTTCCCTTCCCTTCCCTTCCCTTCCCTTCCCTTCCTTCCCTTCCCTTCCCTTCCCTTCCCTTCCCTTCCCTTCCCTTCCCTTCCCTTCCCTTCCCTTCCCTTCCCTTCCCTTCCCTTCCCTGGGTCACAGAAGGGGCTTTAGCAAACATTTGTATTTAGTTTGGGTTTTTTTTCAAAGAAAGTTTGGGATTTCAGGATCATCTTGCTCCAAGGAAGCCAGGATTGTGATCCCAGGGGAAATACAGAACTGTAGGGAAAGGAGGCTCAGGGAATCCTGGGATGGTTTGGAAAGGACCTTAAGGATTATCCCAATCCCATCCCATTCCATGGCAGGGACACCTCCCACTGTCCCAGGGTGCTCCAGCCTGGCCTTGGACATTCCAGGGATCCAGGGGCAGCCCCAGCTGCTCTGGGTGGAATTCCCAATTCCCAATCTCCCACCCATCCCTGCCCTCTGGCACTGGGAGCCATTCCCTGTGTCCTGTCCCTCCATCCCTGTCCCCAGTCCCTCTCCAGCTCTCCTGGAGCCCCTCCAGGCCCTGCCAGGGTCTCTGAGCTCTCCCTGGAGCTTCTCCTCTCCCGGGGAACATTCCCAGCTCTCCCACAGGGAAGTTCTCCATCTCCCCCAGGGAAGGACCCAGGCTGGGCTCTGTGGGTGCTTTGGGTGCCATCCCAGCATTTTTGGATGCAGTTGGGCAGAGAAGGAAAAGAGGGATCCAGACCTGGCTAAAGCTGGGATTTGGAGCAGTGCCCAGCCCAGGCCAGGCCCAGGCCCAGGCCCAGGCCCAGGCCCAGGCCCAGGCCCAGGCTCTGCTGTGATCCTGCCTGAGCAGGGAATGATGGCTTTGGCCATTCCCAAGCCATTCCCAGTTTCCCTGCATCCCACACGGATCCCAAGCTCCATTTCACTCCCGGCACTTGTCTCCCTGGAGTCTGGGAATGTCCCATGCCAGCCTTTCCCAGCCATTCCTGCAGGAGCAACACCAGGCCCGGCTCCAAACACCAAGATTTCTTTGCAGCTGCGCTTCCACAAAATGAGAATTAGAGAAATAATTGGAATAATTCCCCCCAAATCTGGAATTCCCTTTTTTTTTCAGCATTCCTCCTGATCCCCTTCCTATTTTAGGTGTTCCCCTCTTCCCTTGGCACCTGAGCTCGCTGCGGGCGCTGCCCACGCCGTGGATTTGGAACCCTGACATCACCCAGACAATGAATTCTTCACTAAACTTGGCCCAGGTCCCCACCAGCTCCCCAAATCCAAGGATAAAGTTGCTGGGGAACGCGGCCAGAAGAGGAGGGAAACCAGAAAAACAAAACAGAATCCGAGCCTGAGCTGTTCCAGCGAAACTGCAGCCACCCAAAAATGCAGGAGCAGCACAAAAAGGAGCCACGCTGTGCCCTCACCAACTCCCACTCCGTAATTTAAGGAAAATGCTGGAGGTTTGGGATTTTTAAAACCCTTCTCTGGTTTCCTCAGGGCGAGGATAAAAATGGAGGAGAGAAAAAAAATGATTCCTTGTGTTCTTTCCCTGAGTCAACAGCAGAACTCAGGGATTAATTCAGGGCTGGAGGATCCTTTCCCTCGCTTGGTTTTTCTCCCTGATTTCTAATTTTGTTCTTTGGGAGAGCAGGAGCTCCTCGTGGCACAGGAAAGGGATATTTGAGCTGATCCAGGGGAAAATTCCTGGTGTTTTGGATGAGAAATGGATGAAATTGAAGTGCTGGGGAGGGAAGGGTTGTCCTTTAATCATTCCTTTAATTATTCCAGGGAGACGAGGCCTGGGCTGAGGAATTTTCCTGTTCCCTGGGACAGCAGGGAGCGAAAAGAAAAAGGAAATTTCTGTGCTGAATTCTTAAGGATGAACAACAACCAATGAGCTTTTCCTCAGGAAAATGGGATTGGGAATCACGTTTGGATCCCATCGAGAATCCCAGCGTGGCTGCGGAGCCTGAGGGACTCCAGAGTTCAGATGTTCCCATTTTTCTCCATAGGATCGATGGAATTTCCCATAACTCCCCACAGCTTAATAGGTAAACAAAACCCACAGAATCCTGGGAAATGTAGTTAACTTTGGGAATTTTCCAGTGCTGGAAGTGATTCCATCAATTTTTCTCTATAAAGATATTTTGGTGCTCATCCTGAACATTTTTAAAAATAAATTTCAATTCTGTGGAGCAAAAATTCACATTTTATTTTTGTTAAAGGCAAGAAAACTCCTAAAAACAGTTAGGAGAATAAATAATATATTTGGATATTTTTTAAATTTTAATTTTTCCATATCTATATGGATAAATTAATTATCTTCTCAAAAACATTGGGAAAGCCTGAGGAGCTGCCCAAGTCATTCCTAATTATTTTAAGGACACTTTTTTTTCCTTCTTTTAGAACTGCCTATTGTGATGGTTCATTAAAAATGAAATTGAAAATTGGAATGAAATTGAAATTAAAAATAAAGATTCCTTTAAAAATGTAAAGAATGGTCCTGGCTGCTCAAATTGGGAATATGAAGGGAATTTTGGTTGTCTGTAGAAGATGGAAAAAAGTTTTGGGATAGAAGAGAATCTCCATCCCAAATCCATTGTGAGCTTCTGATTTCCTTGGAAAGGAAATAGGAAGGATTTAACTGAGGAGATGCAAAATATCCAGGAAAAAAATAAAGCACAGGGAAGCCATGGGCTGATCCCAAGCCTTTTTCCATGTTGGGATTTGATGTCCAGGAGTTCCTTTGGGATAAAAGCTGAGCTCCATTTCCAGTCTGGCTTTGGGGTGGTTTGGAGCCCCAGGTTGCTCCAAGGAAGGGTTAAATTGGATATTTGGGATCATTTCTCCATGGAAAAGGTGCTCAGGCCTTGGAATTTCCCAGGAGGGTTTGGAGCGCCCATCCCTGGAGGTGTCCAAGGAATTCCTGGATGAGCTGGGAATCGGGCACAGCTTGGACTCGATGATCCCGGAGATCTTTCCCAGCCTCAACAATCCTGGGATTCTCCCTGCTATGATTCCATAACCACAAATTTCCATAGAAATATTTCCTTGCCCTAATCTCTGCAGGATTTTATCCATCCTTTATCCTCAAATCCCTGCTGTGCATGGGAATCTCTATGGCCGTGTTGGCACCGGGATTTTTAGGGATGTGGATATCCCTGTCTTTGTGGACCCGCAGGACTGCAATTCCCAGTCCCTTTTCCATTTTATCCATGCAGGTGAAGCTCCCAAGAGCAGCTGGGGGAAACTCTGGGATGGGAGAATTAAATCTGGAATTAAATCTGGATAAAGACACCCAAACAGGGCATCCAAAGGGTGGAAGGAGAATCCTGTGGAAGGTGGGAATTCTCCCCTCTCCTGAACAATTCCCGCTCCAGCTGCGCCATCCCGGTGTCATGGACGTTTTATGAAAAATCCTTTCGTTAGGATTTTTTCTCCTGAGAAGCTGAGAGGCCTCAGAAATTAAATGCAAACATTGATTATCTGCTGCTGTGGGATGGAATAGGCGGATCTGTAGTTTTAACGTATCATTTTATTTTAATATAATAAATATGATAAAATAATAAATCAGCCTTCTGAAACATGGAGCCAGATCCTCGTCTCTCCCCTCATCCTGGGACCCCTGTGAGCACCCCCAAAATCCCGGGATGCAGGAAAAAGATTTACTTTTCTGTTGCAAGCCTGAGTTTGGGATAGAAATCTCCATCCATTTCATTGTGAGTTGATTTCTGAAGGTAAATGAATTTGGATCATTTTCAGAAAAATAAATCATGATAAGCATAGGTGATCAACTTCAGCTGATGAGCTGAATACATTGGACAGATTCTGAGTCCTTCCTCATCTGGGACCTGTGAGTACCCCCAATTCCATCAGGAAAAATTTCGTATTGGTTCTTTCACTCATGGAAATCCGCTCTTTTCCACTGTAGTTTTAAGCGTATCATTCCTGAGTGTCAATAGAATATATGATAATAATGGAATCGCCGAACATGGAGAGATCCTCGGATCTTCCCTCACATCCGGGACCCTGTGATCAACCCCACAAATTCCGATGAGAAATCTGCCCTCCCAATCATCATCTGTACTCCCGGTCATGTTTTAGGTGAGGCCGCGTATTTTTATTTGGACTGATCTCCATAGGTCTCTGCTGGCCGACAGGCACTGGATTGTCCATGTGTTGTTTCCATTGATGCCAATCCCCAGTCGCGCTCAAGACTCTGAGGTCCAAGATTTATCATCTTGCAAGCTCTGAGAAATCCTCTATTTAGGTAGTATTAATATAATTTTCTTGTAATATAATAAAATGATAAAATAAATCACCTCTAAAATGGAGCAAGATGCTCTCCCCTCATCGGGGACCGTGAGCACCCTAAAATCGGAAGCTGGAAAAATCTTCTTCGTCTTTCAGCTCTGATGAAATTCCTGTCTTTCTTTACGTAGTTTACATCATTCTTTCAATGTAATAATTTAGAATTAAATAATAAATCACCTTCTGAATGAGCAGATTTTCTTCCTCACCGGCCCCTGTGAGACCCAATCCGATGAGGAAAGGCTCCCAACACTCATGACTCTCGCCTTTTAGGAGAGCCTGCTTATTGTATTATCTGCTGCTGGGCTCTGCGAACAGGTGCATCTGTGATTGGTCTCATGTGGTTGTTTTTAATTGATGGCCAATCACAGTCCGGCTGTCTCGGACTCTGAGGGTCACAAGATTTTATTTTCATTCTTTGCAAGCCTTCTGATGAAATCCTTTCTCTTTCTTTACTGTAGTTTTAATGTATCATTTTCTTTTAATATAATAAATATAATAAAATAATAAATCAGCCTTCTGAAACATGGAGCCAGATCCTCGTCTCTCCCCTCATCCAGGGACCCCTGTGAGCACCCCCAAAATCCCGGGATGCAGGAAAAAATCTTTACTTCGTTCTTTGCAAGCCTTCTGATGAAATCCTTTCTCTTTCTTCACTGTAGTTTTAACGTATCATTTTCTTTTAATATAATAAATATGATAAAATAATAAATCAGCCTTCTGAAACATGGAGCCAGATCCTCATCTCTTCCCTCATCCTGGGACCCCTGTGAGCACCCCCAAAATCCCGGGATGCAGGAAAGCTCCTTTACATCTTCGCTGAGCTCTCGGAACTTTTTACGGTAGAGCGTCTTTATTTCTTATTTACTGCAATCAAATAAATCTGCTCGAACATGGTGCTCTGATTTCTCAGTGATGTTTCACTTATCCGGCCCTAGTCACGCCCCAAATCCAGGGTCAAAATTCTTTTTCATTCTTTGCAAGCCTTCTGATGAAATCCTTTCTCTTTCTTTAGTGTAGTTTTAACATATCATTTTCTTTTAATATAATAAATAGAATAAAATAATAAATCAGCCTTCTGAAACATGGAGCCAGATTCTCGTCTCTCCCCTCATCCCGGGACCCCTGTGAGCACCCCCAAAATCCCGGGATGCAGGAAAGGCTCCCAACACTCAGCTGAGCTCTCCGGCCTTTTTAAGGAGAGGCCGCTGCTTTATTCTTTATTTACTGCTCACAAGAGGCTCCTGGCCGAAATCCAGGCGGGAATAACGACTCCAAAGAGCAACTTGAACTTGGAGGAGCCTCTTCCCTCCCGTCTTTCTCCTTTCCTGGAGCTGAGCGCAGCCGGGATCCGTCAGAATCCCTGGCTCGGGTCCTTATCTCAGCCATCGGCATCCCGGCCTTTTCTTGCTGACAAAAGGGGAATATTTGCGCCGGGAGGATGTGGGAACGCGGCATTCCCCCCTGGCATTGATAAATCACGGCACAAACATCATCTGGGATCTGCAGGGAAAGGAAAAAAATCCATAAAATTCCCTGGATGGAGAGGGTCAGAGCCCACACTGACACAGGGAACAGGAGGATTTATTCCAAGAAACTCCTGATGCTCCCAGTCCTGCTCCTGAGTAAATATTGGGATTATTGGCGTTAATTGATAGAGAATTAATTGCTGTCATTATTGTGGATCAGCTGTGATTTCAGCATGGCTAATGCAGATTTTATTCCCTTCCCAACTGGAATTTTTAACCCCTAAATATCACATTAAATTCTATAATTCATAATTATTAATTAGACCTTTAGAAATATGATTATTAGACGTATAGAAATTATTAAATGTACAAAAATATGTAACTTATAAATATCTTATATATTCTAAATAAGTATGATATTTTAATCTTATAGATATATATAGATATATTATTATATATCTATCATATAATACTAGATATATTATACTGTATTCTATACATCTAATAGAATTAATATTTTAGAAATATGATTAAACTTATAGAAATATGATTACTAAACTTATAGAAATATTATTAAAATATCATTGAAAGGAGTAGAATGCGATTTTCAGGGAGAAAGATCTGAAAATCCGGCTGTTGAAAATTCCAAGCTTTTCAAGTGTTGCCAATCCCAGAAGTCAAAAAGAGGGAATAAAGGCTGGCTTTGGGAATGTGTGTGAAGCCATTGTTCTCCGGCTGTCAATCAGCAGCCTGTGGTTCCCGACAATGGAGTTGTTTTCCAAAGTTTCCCAAAGTTTACTCTGCAGAGTCATCGCAGCCTCGTGAAATCCGACTCCCGCTGTTGCTGTGGTTGGGAAAAAAACCAGGGAGAATTCTCCTTGTTTTCCTCATGGCTGCAGCTTCAGGATTTGCCCTTGGGGACGCGGCTTTAAAAATCCCAAATCCTGTTTTTTATAAAAAAAAAAAACCCACCTGAATGCTCATTCCAATGTCCTTTATCGATCCATGGAATCCATGGATGTTTGTTGGATATTGTTCCTTGAGAATTTAAAAAAAAAAAAAAAAAAATTAAGTTTGTTGTGTCCAGCTTCTCCATCAGAGGGGGTTTGGGTCAGGAGTTTCATTCCACTGCTGGAATGTAAAGGAGAGCTTGGATTGGGAATGAAATGGAATTTGGGATCATCACCGTTCATCATTCCTGTCATAGGATCCCAGAATGGTTTGGGTGGGAAGGGACCTTAAGGGTTATCCCAATCCCATCCCATTCCATGGCAGGGACACCTCCCACTGTCCCAGGGTGCTCCAGCCTGGCCTTGGACACTGCCAGGGATCCAGGGGCAGCCACAGCTGCTCTGGATGGAATTCCCAATTCCCAATCTCCCACCCATCCCTGCCCTCTGGCACTGGGAGCCATTCCCTGTGTCCTGTCCCTCCATCCCTGTCCCCAGTCCCTCTCCAGCTCTCCTGGAGCCCCTCCAGGCCCTGCCAGGGGCTCTGAGCTCTCCCTGGAGCTTCTCCTCTCCAGGGGAACATTCCCAGCTCTCCCAGCCTGGAGCAGCTCCGGGGCCTCCTCTGGATTCACTTCCAGCAGTTCCAGCTCTTTCCTGTGCTGGGAGCCCCAGAGGAGGTTGAGGTTTCCCCCATAATTATTAATTTTTATATATATTTTTTAACCGACCCTTACTTATGGAAACCAAAGTTTTTTTTGTGACGCCACAGAACTTTTCCCAAACTTTCCATGGGATTCACTGGGAATATTCTCAGTTTGGGCTGGAATTCTCTGATGGAAGCACAGTCAGATAGGATGAGCATTTGGAGGCAGCAGCTGATTCCTGAGGAACCCACGGGGTTCCACTGGACGAACCCTGCCCACCTTTCACATCCTTTGGGATTGTCCAGCCCAAATTCCAAACTCTCCCGAACCTCCCCTGCTGTGGAGCTTCATCCACGGAGAAAATCCAGCATTTTAGAGGCTCCCATTCTCACATTTAGAGGCTCACATTTTCCAATTCTGTTGGAAAAGACCTCTGAGATCCTGGGATCCGAGCTGTGACTCCTTTTGCTGCGTGTGGGAATTGTGGAAATGCAGGGAATTTTCTGGGACCTCTGTGGAAATGCAGGGAATTTTCTGGGATCTCTGTGCTTGATTGTGATTAACAGAGGAAAGGAAGATTTGCCTGAACTCTGCTTCCAGACCAAGCACCTCAGGAATAATTCCATTTTCCAAAGGGGATTCAGGATGGGAATGTGCTTGAGAGGAGGTTTTGTTGTCCCAGCAGCGACAGGAATTCCAGGGAAAGCTGGCACGGCATTCCAGCATTTAAATATTTATGGAGAGGTGACGGGAGGTCTCTGAAAACACCTTTGGCTTCTCCTTTGCCTCATTAAACCCTCGGCATTCCCTGGATTCTGCCCAAGGAGCTGCCAGAAACCTGGAATGGGGGGACAGTTGGGTGGCTTGGTGGGGTCACATTGCTCTGAGGCTTCATCCTCATCCTCATCCTCATCCTCATCCTCACCCTCATCCTCAGGAATGATTGGGAAATCTCCATGGATTCCTCTTGGCCAAAGTCTGGGAAAGGGGAGCAGAACGAGGCAGGAAAGGTCTGGCCAGTGTCACTTCCTTGGTTTAGTGTCCCCTCTTGGAATAAGGAATGCCAGGATCCCCTTTCCATCCCTTTCCAGCTGCGCCGGAGAATTTGGGATTAAAGAAGGAAAGGAGAAAACCAGGAGGATTTTCCTCCAGTCTGACCCGGAATTGTCCAAGACCAGCTTGGAGCACCCTGGGATAGGGAAGGTGTCCATGCCCATCCAGAGGGTGGAATGGGATGATCCTAAAAGTCCCTTCCAACCCAAACCATCCTGGAATTCTGGGATCCTCATTGCCCTGCATCCATGGGTTTGATGGAGCATCACAGACCTGGCTTCCTCCTAGCACAGCAACCCCAAAATGCAAAACCTAAAATTAGCAGGAAGGTTGGAATTAGGGGGTGTTAAACTCTCTTCCATCCCAAGCCAGGCTAGGATTCCATGGATATCATGGGAACAACCCAGGACACAGATTTGGTGTGGCAGGACTTTTCTTATCCATTAATGATTCCTTAGGGACAGGAAAACGCTCCCTAAAATTTCCACTGTGAACTCCAGCCCGGTGCCGGGGTTTAACATTGCCAGAGGTCGATGTTCTCCAGCTCCACAGGATCACAGCTCGGAACAAACAGAAAACCAGGGGGATATTGCAGAGGAAGTCCAGTCCTGAATAAATGATGAGGTTTTTGTTGTTCCATCCACGCAATCCCCCTTCGGGATGGTTAAACAATCCCTTTGTCCCACACTTTTCTGCTCGGGGCAGGAATTTTTAATCAGGCGGAGCTGGCAGGGAGTTAATGAGTAAAGCAGGGAAAATGAACTTCCAGAGGCTGGGACACAGCAGGGACACAGCGGGGACAGGGTTCCCAGCCTGGCTTACCTGATCTCAGCCCCAGACTCAGGATTTGACAAAACATGAAGGAAAATTGAAGGAGATAAGTCTGGAAATAAAAAATCTGAAACGCCCCTTGGTTGTTCTGCGCCTGGAAGTGGAACTCAGAGTTTGGAGAAGGGATTTTTCCATCTCTTGGTCTCCTCTGCGGGGAAAATGTAGAGATTTCTCAGGAGTCTGATGCAAAGACAAAAATGAGGATGTGAAAGGAGCTGGTGATCCAAGCGGATCCCAGAATCATGGAATGGTTTGGGTTGGATGGGACCCTAAGGATGATCCAGTGCCACTCCCTGGATGTGCAGGGATGCCTCCCACTATCCCAGATTTGTCCAAGCCCTGTCCAGCCTGGCCTTGGGCACTTCCAGGGATCCAGGGGCAGCCTCAGCTTCTCTGGACACCCTTTTAAAAATTGCATTTAAACCCTTTATAAAACAGATTTAACGTTTTCATTTTTTTAAATTTCATTCCTCCCCTGTTTTTTTTACAAGAGGACAATAAATTTTAAAATACCCCCAACTTCACACCAAAACAACTAATTTTTTTTTTTTTAACTTCCATACATTCAAAAATCTGAAAGAAATAAATGTCTTATTAATATAAATGCGTTCATTTGTCCCAGCAAGACACTTTAAAGGATAGAATTGCAAAAGAATCATAGAATGGTTTGTGTTGGGAAAAAAAAATCTTAAAGCCCATCCGGTGCCACCCATGCCATGGGCAGGGACA
This sequence comes from Zonotrichia leucophrys gambelii, assembly GCF_028769735.1. Classification (NCBI taxonomy): domain Eukaryota; kingdom Metazoa; phylum Chordata; class Aves; order Passeriformes; family Passerellidae; genus Zonotrichia; species Zonotrichia leucophrys. Next base: position 1,542,170 of record NC_088171.1, read on the forward strand.
CCTCCCAGTGTGATCCAGCCTGGCCTTGGGATCCAGGGGCAGCCTCGGCTTCTCTGGTGTGGGATCTCAGCACCTCAGGACTGAGGTGTCACCGAGAGCACCCTTGGGGGGCTCGGGAGTCCTGGAATGTTCCAGAAGTGTCTGGTGGCTGGACTTTGATCCCACACAGGAGACGACACCTGTATGAGGACAGGAGGGTTTCACCGGGGTGAATGGTGAAGGGATTGGTTAATTAGAGGGTGAGACACAGGGTTTAGGATTTCTGTACAGGGGGGTTTAGAGAAGTAAGATGGAGGAATTGGGGTGTGTCCTGTCCTTCTTCTTCTTCCTCTTCTCCTCCATCTTCTGTGGTGATGGTGGCACTTTGGGATTGGTCATTACTAAAAGTGCACTGGGCAATAAGGGTGAAAGGTATTGGGGAAAAATGATAAATATTGTACACGTAACCATGGGTTTATATAAAGATAGGTGACTGTACGGAGGACGGCACTGTGTGCTCATGGCTGGCTGCTGAGCAGAGCTCTGTCGGGCCGAGAGAAAATCTTTTAGATAAACAATTAATAAACATAAAAACCAAAAGAAGAACTGAAGCCTCTTCTCGTCCTTTGATACGCGGGCTGTCCCAAGGCCACCCCGGGCCTTTCCAGGCCCTTCAAACAGCCGAAAACCGGACACTCTGGGAATTCCATCCCAGCCCCTCCCAGGGAGGAATTCCTTCCCCAAATCCCTCTCTGTCACTTTAGCCCATTCCTCTGTCCTGTCCCCTCCAGCTCCTGAGGAAAATTCCCTCTCCCCCTTCCCAACACTGGAAGTTGCTCTGAGCTCTCCCCAGATCCTCCTTTTCTCCGGGATGAGCATTCCCAGCTCTCCCAGCTCCATAGGGAAGATGCTCCAGTCCCTTCATCAGCTCCTCTGGGCCGGCTCCAACGTTCCCATGTCCTTCTCGAACTGGGATCCGTCACTGGATCCCAGCAGAAAGGGGACGGGGAGCAGCTGGGAATGGCACCAGATCCACGAGTTCCCGTTGGATCCAAGCACAGCTCTGCCTAAAATCCCACCGGGAAGCACTGATAGTAAAAGGTTTTAAAATCATAAAAATTGAGGGATTAGAAAGAAGCTAGACTTAGCAGGGCCCTGGAAAAATGTTAAAAATAGGCTCTGAAAATGTTGGGCTTTGTGTTTGCCAGATCGTGTGAAATTGCACCTGCGCAAGCAGTACGTGATAAATGATATAATTGTTAGATGTGATGATTGTCTAGTAATTAAATATAATTATTGTTTAATCATAAGAAGAATCATGAGAAGCTATGTTAGGAGTTTGAGGGGAGCCACGAGGAGCCCATGCTTGGATGAAATCTGTGTATACAACAGAACAATATAAGTTTAATAATTAACATGAAAGTTATATAACGATAGAATATAAAAACAAGTTCATCCCGAATGCATGTCAGGGTCAGATTTGGGTTTGTACCCCCGACACCCAGAGCTCTTCAATATATATATATTAAATATAAAATAATAAAATAATAATAAAAATAAAATAATAATAATAAAAGCACCTGCATAGAATGATTTTCGTGATTATGTGTTTCTTAATATAAGTTTAGTTTATAATATAAGTTTAATAATTAACGTGAAAGTTATATAACGATAGAATATAAAACCAAGTTCATCCCGAATGCATGTCAGGGTCGGATTTGGGTTTGTACCCCCGACACCCAGAGCTCTTCAATATATATATATTAAATATAAAATAATAAAATAAAAATAAAAATAAAATAATAATAAAAGCACCTGCATAGAATCATTTTCGTGATTATGTGTTTCTTAATATAAGTTTAGTTTATAATATAAGTTTAATAATTAACGTGAAAGTTATATAACGATAGAATATAAAAACAAGTTCATCCCGAATGCATGTCAGGGTCAGATTTGGGTTTGTACCCCCGACACCCAGAGCTCTTCAATATATATATATTAAATATAAAATAATAAAATAATAATAAAAATAAAATAATAATAAAAGCACCTGCATAGAATAATTTTCGTGATTATGTGTTTCTGAACATTAACATGAACATTAACAGCGCTGCTGGGATCACCTGAACTCAGTTCTTGTGGTGGGATTTCATTGTGTTAAACTCAAGTGCTGTGAGCCAGGTTTAGTTAGTCCCAGCTTAATTACACCCTGCTTCAGGATCATTTCAATCCACTGTTCCATGAATATTCCAGAATTCCCATCTGGGCCTTGAGCAGCTCCATGGAGCAGGATGGATAAATTTAAAAATTTAAATTTAAAATCAAAGCTCACAGAGTTTCCGAGGGCAGATGTGAAAATCTGGGACACTGAGAGGATTTTTGGGATCACAGGGGATGGATTTGAGCTGCAACAAGGAATTTAAAGTTGGATTTAGTGTGGGAAAAGAAGGATAAAATGTGGATAGGAGGGGGACAAGAGGAAAGAGAAAGTCCAAGTGTCTCCTTTTCCTGTCAGGAATTGTCTCCAACCTGGATCCAGGGTCAGAATAATCTGGGAACAATTGGGATACCTGGGAATAAATTTCCAACCTCACCATTTGCTCCTCAGGACACCCAAAATTCCCTGGATTTTCTCCTTCCCCACTTAATCCTCGGTGACAAAACAAGTCCCAAATGTCACTAAAGGAAAATGGATTTTTAAAAATAAATGGATTTATTTTTATTTATTTATATTTAAAAATAAATGGATTTTTAACTTGGAGGAGGGAGGAGAAACCAGGATTGGGTTTGGGTTTTCCACACCCTCTTATCTCCCTAAATCAGCGGTGATTTGAGGGAAAATCCTACGGGATGGGATTTTCTGGATGTTTCTGCATCCTGTAGGAGCTGATCCTGTTTTTTACACAGCATTCATGGATGAACTCCCTGACCTGGATTTGGGGATGGAACAGCCACAGCCACAGGCAAGCGGGAAATGGAAGCTCAGGGATGAATCCTAAATTCCCAATCTTTTTCCTGCTGGGTCTGATCCTCCCCAGCTTCCTGAGCAAGAGCTCCTGAGCCAGGGAAAGAGTGGGAAGAGAATGAGGAGCTGGAATACCAGCCCTGGAAAAAATCCATGTTTGGGAATCTGAACCATTCCAAGGGATTGAAAATCTGAACCATTCCACACCCTTCCAAGGGATTTTCCAGCAGCAGGAGCAGGGATGAGATCAGAGCCTGACTGGAGGCTGAGACAAGCGGGAATAGCAGGAGGGTTTTAGGGAATAATGAAAATATTTTGGGATCAGGTGAAAATTCTGGGATTGGGAGGGAAGGAGGGAGGGGTATCCAGCAGAAATGGAGAGGGAAGATCCCGACGGAAGCCGGAGTGAAATCGGGAATCACACAAGGTGGCAGTGCAGATTGTCAGCGGGGGCTTGGGGACATTGGGAAAAGGCTAAAAATATTCCATGGGATCAGATGCAACGGGAGAATCCAGGCATTGGCTGCTGGTGGAATTCCAGACAGGAATTCTGCTTGGGCGACTCTGCTGTATTCAGAGTCCACAGGACAACACCAGGGTTAATTCCTAATTAACCATGGATTAATGAACACCATTTCCTGATCCAGTTGGGTTCCACCTGGAATTTATCCAATTTTTCCATTGTCCCTCTTTGGAGACCATCACTAGGATGGGACTGAGAGCAATTGGGACCTCAGGGAACACAGAAAAAATTCCAAAATCTTGGATCCACTGCTCGGATCTGATAGCCAGGGGCTCATGGAATGATCTCCATGCAGGAGAGGAACATCCAGGTGGTTCCTGGTAAATCTGGACACCATGGAATCCCAGAATCCCACCAAGGTTTGGGTTGGAAGGGATCTTCTCATTCCAGCTCCTGGATATTCCGATTGCATGAGGTCCTGAGGAGTTTGGAGCTCAGCTGGGAATGTTCATCCTGGAGAAAAGGAGATCCAAGGGGACATTCTGGGACATGAGGGGGCAGCCAGAGGGAATTGGGATCTACTCCCAGGGAACAGGGACAGGAGGAGAGGGAATGGCCTGAGGTTGTTCCAGGGAAGGGTTAAATTGGATATTTGGGATCATTTCTCCATGGAAAGCTGGTGAGGCATTGAAACCACCCAGGAGGGTTTGGAGTGGTGTCCCAGGAATTCCTGGATGCGGCACTCGGGGCTCTGGTGGGATCAGGCACAGCTTGGACTCGGTGATCCCGGAGATTTCCCAGTTTCAGTGATTTTAGGATTCCCTGGATGCAAAAGCTGCTTTTCCCAACTCTGTTCCTCCTCCACACCCTCAGCCCTGCCAAAACTCTCCAGGTTTTGGTACTCCAGTTTTAGGAACTCCAGGAGAGGATTTTCCTGGGGTTTGATCCCAAACTCCTCAGGATTTTTGGGAAGCAATTCACTCCCAGCACATCTGAAGGTGGAGCAACTTCTGTGGGAAGAAGGAAGAAGGAATTGTGGGCAGCTGGGAAAGGATTGGTGGGAATGACCTTGGAGTGACCTGAGGAGCTGCCCAAGCAGGAGATGTGGGAAAATCCACCCAAAAACACTTGGAAAGGCAGACCCAGGACAAGTTTCCATGATCTTGGTAATTTTAATATTTACAATTTCAAGGCTCAGCTCCTACAGAGGGACCTAAAGGAAGATTTTGCCCTGAATGAAAGATCTTCCCAGCTAATTATCCAAAATTTTGGGATGCTGAACGAGGGACAGGATGATGGCAAAACAATGGGAATGATCCCCGTCAGGGATGTGCCACTGATGCCATCACGGTGTCATCCCATGGGAATGGGATGCAGGAAAGCAGGGAAAAGTTTCTCCTCTTGGAATTAACAGCAGAACCTTCAGTGCTTCATTCACAGCTCCAGAAATCCAGGAAAGGAATCAAAGAGGGAATAAAAAAAACAGGAAAGAAAATCCAGAAAAAACACCTCTATTTCTTCCCAGCTTTTGATTTCTTCTCAGCTTTGGAACTCAACCCCCAGGAGTTATTTCAGGGCTGTTTTCCTCACATCCCCATTCCTGGCTCAGGATAAATCCCTAATTTGTTGAAATCTGGATGGACAAATTGGAGCAGCAGCAGAAGTCGAGAGTTTTTGGGAGGAGCTTGGGAAAGCTCCAGCAGCCCTGAGAGATTCCAACGTTTCTGCTCCGCTTCTGGAAGTGGAGCTTCACTTTTTGGTCGCTCGCTCTGGATTTCGCTGCCAAAAACGCACAAGGAAAATAATAAAGAAGCAAAACAACTCCGAGGGCTCGGATTTCTGGGTGGTGACGAGGCCAATTTGCGTAAAACGTTTTGATCCCGCGTCGTTCCTTGGGCTCGGGCCACGGTTTGTGCTCGGAGAGAGCTCCAAGCGCTGCTCCAGAGGCGTCCCCTCAAGGGCCGAGGTGGAGACAGCCCGGCACACAAAGGAAAGGGAATTTCTAGGGAGAGCCGGCTGCTGGAAAGGAGGGAAAGAGCGTTTCAGGGAGTTCTGAGGGGCTGCCAGCAAAAAGGGAGGTGAACAGCAGGAAAAGCAGGAAAAGCAGGAAAAGCAGGAAAAGCAGGCTTAGGCGCTTTTTGTCTGGCTGATAATGGAGTAGAATGGAAAAAAAAATGGGATTGATTGGAATGAAATCAGAATTAATGGGTTGTTATCAGGGAATCAGCTCCAAGCGCTAAAATAGGATCGGGGTTTGTGGGGGAACTGCTCCTTCCAGCGGGATGAAGCGCTGGGGAGTTGGAGGGAGGGATGGATGGACAGAGGGATGGATGATGGATGGATGGATGGATGATGGATGGATGATGGATGGATGGATGGATGGATGGATGATGGATGGATGGATGGATGATGGATGGATGGATGGTATGGATGATGGATGATGGGTGGATGATGGGATGGATGATGAGATGGAATGGATGATGATGAGGATGGAATTGGATGATGGTTGATGGATGTGATGAGGATGGGATGGATGATGATGGATGTGGATGGATGATGGATGATGGATGGATGGAGATGATGGATGGATGATGGAATGGATGGATGATGGATGGATGGATGGATGATGATGGAGGATAGGATGGATGGATGGATGTGTATGGATGGATGGATGGGATGATGGAATGATGGATGGATGGATGGATGGATGGATGGATGGGATGGATGATGGATGGATGATGGATGATTGGATGGATGGATGGATGGATGGATGGATGGATGATGGATGGAATGGATGGATGGATGGAATGGATGATGGATGGATGGATGGATGGATGATGGATGGATGGATGATGGAATGGATGGATGATGGATGATGGATGGATGATGATGGATGGATGATGGATGTGATGGATGGATGATGGATGGATGATGGATGGATGGATGGATGATGGATGGATGAGATGGATGGATGATGGATGATGGATGGATGATGGATGGATGATGGGATGGATGGATGGATGGATGGATGATGGATGGGATGGATGGATGGATGATGGATGATGGATGATGGATGGATGGATGGATGGATGGATGGATGGATGGATGATGATGTATGGATGATGGATGGATGGATGGATGATGGATGGAGGATTAGGATGGATGATGATGGATGGATGGATGATGGATGGAGATGAGATGGATGATGAGGATGATGGAGATGGATGGATGGATGGATGGATGGATGGATGGATGATGGATGGATGGATGGATGGATGGATGATGGATGGAGATGGATGGATGGATGATGGATGTATGGATGGATGGATGGATATGGATGGATGGATGGATGATGGATGGATGGATGGATGGATGGATGATGGAGATGGATGGAGGATGATGGATGATGGATGATGGATGTGTGGAGGAGGATGATGATGGATGATGGATGGATGATGGTGGAGTGAGGATGATGATGATGAGGATAGCATGAGAAGTCATGTGCAATGCAGCAGGACATGTCAGGCATCATGCATGCATGCATGGCATCATGTCATGCAGTCATCAGTTCAGAGATAAGGATTAAAGTCATGCATGATAGTGCATTCGATGCATTGGTCATTCATGCATTCATGCATGCATCATTCATCATGATCAGGCATTCATTCATCATATCAGGCATACATTCATGCATTGCAGTATCATCATTCATTCATGCATGGTCATTCATGCATGCATTCTGATCATTCATCACATTCATTCATCATTCATCATGTCATTCATTCAGTCATTGTCATCAGCATTCATCCATTCAGCTCATGCATTGCATGCACATTCTTCATCATTCAGTGCATTCATTTCAATTCATCATTTCATTCATTCATTCATCATCATTCATTCAGCATTCATTCATCTCATTCAGCATTCATTCATCATCATCATTCATTCATTTCATGCATCATGTCATTCTATCATTCATGCATCCTTCATCATTCATGCATTCATGGCATTCATTCATCAGTCATTCATTCATCATTCATGTCAGTCATTCTTCATCCTCATTCATCATTCATCATGTCCATCATTCATCATTCATTCATCATCAATCATTCATCATCATCTCATTCATTCATTCATCATTCATTCATCATTCTTTCATTCATCATTCATTCACATTCATTCATTCATTCAGCATTCATTCACATTCATCATTCATTCCAGAACATTCATCATTCATCATCATCATTCATCATTCATTCATCATTCATTCATGCATTACATTCATTCCATTCATTCAGCTCATTCATTCATCATTCATTCATCATTCATTCATTCATGCTTTTCATTCATGCATTCATCATTCATCATTCATTCATCATTCATCATCATTTCATTCATTCATTCATGCATCAGTTCATTCATCATTCATTTCATCATTCATTCATCATTCATCATCATTCATTCATCATTCATTCATTCATCATTCATCATTCATTCATTCATCATGCATCATTCAGTTCATTCATTCAGTTCATTCACATTCATCATTCATCATTCATTCATTCATCTCATCATTCATTCATTCATTCATTCACATTCATTCATCATCATTCATTCATTCAGCATTCATTCATCATGTCATCATTCACTTCATTCATTCACATTCATTCATCATCATCATTGCATCATTCATCATTCATTCATTCATTTCATGCATTCATTCATTATTCATTCATCATTCATGCATTCATCATTCATTCACATTCATCATTCATTCAGTCATTCATTCATTCATCATTCATCATTCATCATCACATTCATTCATCATTTCATCATTCATTCATTCATCATTCATTCATTCATTCATTCATTCATTCATTCATTCATTCATCATTCATTCATTCATTTCATTCATTCCATTCATCATCATTCATTCATCATTCATCATTCAGTCATCATTCATTCATGTCATTCATTCATTCATTCATTCATCATTCATTCATCATTCACCCCCCATTCATTCATTCATTCATTCATTCATTCACCCCCCATGTCACCCAGGCATCATGTCATGCACACCAGTGCAACAAACCCCCCCCACGTCGAAAACCCCAGTGACACAGCTCAGACCCCACCCCGGCTGTGGCAAAGCCCTGCACAGCCGGCCACCCACAGACCCCCACCAAGAGCACGGCCCACCCCACACCCGTCAGCCCCCGCCCTAGGCACACATACCCTGGACCCGGGCCGCCACGTTAACACTGTGAATCCCACCCCCAGCCCCACCCCCACCCTCCCAGGGAGGATTTTACCTGAAAAAAATTTCCTTGGTTAAGTTTTATTTTGCTGCATTTTTTCCTGTTTATACCTTTATTTTCCCCCCCTTTTATTCCGTGGCCATCCAAAAAGGAATCCTCTCCCCTTGGGGCTGGAGCCCCCCACAAACGGATTTATATCCAAAATGCCCAAACATCCGAGTTTTTCCTTTTCCTTAAATGAAAAAAAAAGAGTTGCAAACAGCTCAAAGGATGTTCTGGGAGTTTTATGGGATGATCCCGTTCTCTGCAGGCAGGAGGAACATTCCCTTCTGCTGGCTCCGTGTCCATTTTCCAATTCCGTGTTTAATGGCTGGGGAGCGCAGATAAGATCAGGTGAAACTGGGAGGGCTTGGTTTTATGGGAATTTCCAAACCAGGACTGTTCTGCTGCCAGGTTTGGGAGATAAAGGATATTTCTGGACATTTCATTCCAGTCCCTGACGTTCCGTGTGCCTGGACAGGAGCACATGGGCTGGGAGATGCTCCGCTCACGCTCAGAGGATTTATCTGAGCATGGGAAAAATAAGGAATATTTTCCTCTGGCATCGCTTTGGAGGAGACATTCCCAGAGTTCCTCAGTGCCCCATCCAGTCTCTTTTTCCCTGGTTGAGTCCTTTTCCCATGGATCCGATGGGTGGGTGGGATTCTGACAGCTCAGTTATGATTTGGGAACAAAATGTTTCGGGAAAAAGCTTCCAAAAAAGGAAAATTCCCTGTGCTCTTCATCATTGCCTGCTGCCATCCCATTCCTGAGTTTTGACAGGGACAAAGAACTTTCCAGAGATTTGGAGTTTGGGGAATTCTGACCAATATCCTCAAGATTATTTATTTATTTATTTATTTATTTATTTATTATTTATTTAATTATTTGTTTATTATTATATATTGATATATCAATATATCAATATATCAATATATCAATATATCAATATATCAATATATCAATATATCAATATATCAATATATCAATATATCAATATATCAATATATCAATATATCAATATATCTATATATCTATATATCTATATATCTATATATCTATATATCAATATAGATACATATCAGTATATCAATATATAAATATATAAATATATCTATATATCTATATCTATATCTAGATAAATAAATAAAATAGAATACATTATTTATAAATTATAAGAAATAAAATTATATAATTATATAACTATATTGTATTATTTAAATTCTATATTATATATGATAATATACACTATAATTATATTTATATTATTTTATACTATTTCTCTCTGTATATAGTTTATTTATTTATTTGAATACTTATTTATTTATTTAAAGAAAAATTTAATGTTTCCAAGGAATGATCCGTGTGGTTCATATCCATTCCCTACTTTTGACAAATATAAAAACAGGGAAAAACTGAATTAACTGGAATCATTGAGTGGAATCGGGATGAGGACAAAGGATTCAGGATCCAGCCCCACAATTCCTAAAACTGGCTAAAAAGTGCCTTTGAATTCCCTAAATGTGGCCCCACAGGAATATTAAGTTTTTCACTGATTAATAACAGCTCAAACACTCGAGGATGTGAAAAATGAGGATAGAAATCCATGGAAAACTCCCTGTTTCCAACTATCCATGGAAAACCATTCCGACTCCAGATTTTTGTGGTCCCAAAAAGGGAATTTTGCACTTTTCCACCTCATTCTGGATTTTGGGAATGCTCAGTGGAACCATGCAGACACCTTCAAACGTGACCCCTGAGCACCAATCAGCTCCTTCCAATGGGATCTGCTGGAAGATGGGAAGGAAAAACCAGGAAAAGGTCAAACTCAGGGATTTTTTTTTTGTGTTTTCCCCTCTTTTTCCTTTTCTCCCTGTTTTTCTTCCTCCTCAGCACTGACAGTTGATGCTGCTGAAGGGAAAACACCGAATTTAGGGAATTTGATCCTACTCTTCTCCAAGATCCAAAGCTCCATCCCTAATCCAAGGTTTCTCAAGGATTATTGGGAACAGGCCAATCCCTTTATGGACCAATCCCTGGAAATGTCCAAGGCCAGCCGGACAGGGTTTGGAGCAATCTGGGATGGAGGGAGGGGATGGATTCCTTCATTCCCTGCCCATGGCACTGGGAGGAGGGAATCTTTCAACTCCCTTCCAACCCCCCAAAAAATTCTGGAATTCTCTGCTTTTCCATGTGTTTTCTTTAAAGGCTTTTTGGGAGCGTTTTCCCACGTTCTTTGCGCTGATGGATCCGTTGTTGCTTCCAAACCCAAGGCAGAGTCCTGGGACCCCCCAAGTCCCAAGGAATTTTCCTTTTGGGATGAAGCCAGTCAGGCTCTGACCCTCCCACTCCAATCCCCTCTGGATAACCCGGGAAAAATCCTTGGAAGTGTGAGATGGAGTTTGGGAGGTCACCTCTGGATTTCCGCACTTACGGAGTCACAGGAAGAGGCAAAACCTCTGTGTTAGACACCACAAATCCACGGAAAAAGGAATTATCACCGTCAGGATCCTGCAGGTGCCATGGATAATTCCCCAGGTGAATTTCCCGTGCTTTCCATTCGCCGTTCCCTATTGGAATTTGGGCATTTTCTTGCCTGCAAAGTCTTGAAGTGATTTTCCTTAATGGATTTAATGGCCAAGTATGCCATTAAAAAAGGTAATTCCAAAAGCTATTCCCTGTATTTCCACATGTTTTTTTCTTTAACCTGCTCCGTATCTCCTTGGTGCCACTTGTCATCCTGGAGTCCTGCAGCCTCAGGATTTGTGGCTGGAAAAAATCCAGGATCCAAACCAGGATTTAAGCAGGGAGGGAGAGAAAACAACAGCTTAATGAAATTTGAATTCCCCTTTATGTGATGGAATTTTTGAGACTCCCTGGCTGGGAATAACCCTGAAGTGAGGAGAGAGTTTTTCCAACCTGGAATGAGGAGGGAAGACTCCAAAGTCAGGTGCTGTTCCTTCCCACTGCTCTTTCTGGAATGCTTTGGAAGAACCCCAGCTTGGGCCAAAATAATGTGCGAGCCTCAACTCCCCTGAGGACGGGAGAAGGATTTGGGTGAGCCTGGAGAAAGGCAGGAAAATCCAACATAATCATCCCTGAAAAAAATAATCCTGAGTAGATTTGTGCAGAATAAAATCTAAATATAACAAATAAAAAATATCAGAAATGTAGCAGGAGAAGCAAATTAAAAAAATATAATTTTTAACCATAAATAATATAAATATAAATAATAAAAATGCAATTAAAATGTAAATAATAATTTTAAAATCACAAAATACAAATGCAAATAGTTAAAAAAATATAACTGCAAGTAATTAAAAAAAATTATAAATCATGTAAAGGGGTTTTATAGATGTCACTCCAAAGAATGTCCCTGCTTTATTTATGACTTTCCAGCTGCTGGGACACAGAGCAGAGGATTTATCTGCTCTAAATTTAGCCCCACCAACGTTGTCCAGCCGGAATCCCAGCTATTCCAGGGATTAGCCTGGATAAATTGTGTTTGATATATGCTTGAGATAAGCAAAATATTCCCAGAGATAATTCCTAATCATAACGGAGGATCTGGAGGCTCAGACTTGACTTCAGAAGAGCAAAGGGAGGACACAGAACGTTCCTTAGCCCTGGATCGCCACCCAAGGGAAAGGAGTTTTTTCCATGCCTGGGTTCATTTCCCACCAAGATTCCCAGACAGAAAACCAAAAAATTGTCCTGGTTTTTCACTCAAAGGGAAAAAATTCCTGCTCTTTCAACGCAGGAGTAGAACAGGAAGGGAATCCTTGGATCAAAATTCAAAGCCTGAGGAACTGAGGTTGTGCAAAAGCCTTTGAAGGGTCTGGAAAATCCAGCTCCGGCTGGGAAGGGTGTCTGATTAAACTGGGATGTGGCCGCTGGTGATGGCAGGGAATTGACAGGGACCTCTTTTCTTTTCCAAGGGCCTCCTCCCTCATTGGGAAAATCCCTGGAATCAGCATGACCAGAGGGATGAAGGAATTGGGAAAAAAATCATGGAGAAGGGCTGGGAGCTCTGGTGGGGGAGGGATGAACATGCCCTGACCCTGTGCTCCAACAACCCCAAAATCTGGAGGTGTCCTGGGCTGATCCCACAGTTTGGGAAGCAGGAAAATGGGAATTCTGCTCCTCTGCCCCCTCAGGTGAGACCCCACCTGTGGAGCTGCTCCAAGCCTGGATCCCCATGGATCACAAGGACCTGGAGATGCTGGAGACATCCAGAGCAGGCCCCGGAGCTGCTGCAGGGCTGGAGCCAGGCTGGGAGAGCTGGGAATGTTCCCCTGGAGAAGGGAAAGCTCCAGGGAGAGCTCAGAGCCCCTGGCAGGGCCTGGAGGGGCTCCAGGAGAGCTGGAGAGGGACTGGGGACAGGGATGGAGGGACAGGACACAGGGAATGGCTCCCAGTGCCAGAGGGCAGGGATGGGTGGGAGATTGGGAATTCCTGGCTGGGATGGAATTCCCAGAGCAGCTGGGGCTGCCCCTGCATCCCTGGCAGTGTCCAAGGCCAGGCTGGAGCAGCCTGGGGCAGTGGGAGGTGTCCCTGCCATGGATGGGCTTTAGGATCTTTCCCAACCCAAACCATTCCATGATTCCTCGGCAATTCCATCCTTTAAGGTGCCTCCCTGGGCCACATTCCCAAACCAGGAAGGGGAAGCTCTGAAATTCCAGAGTTCCATGGAAATGTCTGTAAGACCAAAGGTGAACCAAAGCCTGGGGAGCTGCTGGGGCTTTTCTGGGAAGATTCTCCCGATTTGTCATATCCAGACAAGGAAAAATATTTGGGATTTAGGAGTTATTTCCATCTCACCATTCCTGGTGCTGAAGGGAGTGGAAGGATCTCAAGGCCAGCACAGGGATCTCATTCCTGATTTATGGACAGCACCTGGAATTTCACTTTTCCCATCTGGCTCCTGTTGTATCCATACCATGGAGGCCCCCATTTAAGTTTTTCAATTTTCTTCCCTCTAGGAAAGCCCCAATTCCAAGAATTCTCTTTTCTCCTATGGAAGAATGGTCAACAAACCAAACTTTCCCCTTTCTCCCTGTTTTTGTGTAACTTGGATTCTTATTCCAATATTATCCGTGTTCTCTCATCCTGATAATGCAAAAAACCCCTAACTTTTAATTAAAATTGATTAATTAAAGTGTCCTCTTCTCTACAGATATGAAAATGGGGTGGTCTGGCATTTATTAATATGTTTTATTCCCAGAAATTGCAGAGGGAGGGAATCCTTCACCTTCCCACAAGAAACCCTGGATAGACTTCATGAAAATATCTCCCATCCCAGCATTCCCTTATGGACTCTGCAGGCAACGTGGAAATAACTGGGAATTCTCAGATTTTCTGGAAATCCTGAGGTGCTTCCATCTTCATCCCTGTCCTCCACCCCACTGATTCCTTTTGGGGTTTCCTGGTTTGTGTCCTAAAAATGATCCATCCCTGCTTTTCCCAAAGCTTCAGTGGGGTTTGAGGGATCCCAAGGAAGGGAAGATGGGGGAAATTCAGGGAAGGGAAGATGGAGAAATTCAGGGATGGGAAAACAGGGGAATTCAGGGATGGGAAAACAGGGGAATTCGGGAATGGGAAGAGGGGAGAATTCAGGGATGGGAATGTGGGGGGAATTCATTGAAGGGAAGATGGGGGGATCCAGGGGAGGGAAGATGAGGAATTCAGGGATGGGAAGATGGGGGAATTCAGGGAAAGGAAAATATAGGAGGTATCCAGGGAAGGGAATGCAGGGGAAATTCAGGGAAGGGAAGATGGAGAAATTCAGGGATGGGAAAACAGGGGAATTCAGGGATGAGGAGATGGACGGAATCCAGGGATGGGAAGAGGGGAGGATCCAGGGATGGGAAAATGGGGAATTCAGGGATGGGAAAACAGAAGAAATTCAGGGATGGGAAGATGGGGGAATTCAGAGGTGGGAGAATTCAGGGATGAGAAGATGGAGGGATTCAGGGATGTGGAGATGGGAAATTCAGGGATGGGAAAACAGAAGAATTCAGGGATGGGAAGATATAGGAGGTATCCATGGAAGGGAATGTGGGGGAAATTCAGGGATGGGAATGTGGGGGAAATTCAGAGATGGGAAGATGGAGGGATCCAGGGATGGGAAGACAGGGAATTCAGGGATGGGAAGAGGGGGGGATCCAGGGAAGGGAAGATGGGGGAAATTCAGGGATGGGAAGATGGGGGAAATTTAGGGATGGGAAGATGGAGGAAATTCAGGGATGGGAAGACAGGAGGGATTCAAGGATGGGAAGACGAGGGGAATTCAGGGATGGGAAAACAGGGGAATTCAGGGATGGAAAGATGGGGGGATTCAGGGAAAGGAAGATATAGGAGGGATCCAGGGAAAGGAATGTGGGGGAAATTCAGGGAAGGGAATGTGGGGGGAATTCAGGGATGGAAAGACAGGGGGATCCAGGGATGGGAAGATGGGGGGATTCAGGGATTAGAATGTGGGGGAAATTTAGGGATGGGAAGATGGGAGGAATTCAGAGAAAGGAAGATATGGGAGGGATCCAGGGAAGGGAATATGGGGGAAATTCAGGGATGGGAAGAGAGGGAATCCAGGGAAGGGAAGATGGGGGAATTCAGGAATGAGAATGTGAGGGCATTCAGGGATGGGCAGACATGGAATCCAGGGAAGGGAAGATGTGGGAATTCAAGGAAAGGAAGATATAGGAGGTATCCAAGGAAGGGAACATGGGGAAAATTCAGGAAAGGGAAGATAGGGGAAGTTTAGGGATGGGAAGATGGGGGGAATTTAGGGAAGGGAAGATATGGGAGGGATCCAGGGAAGGGAATATGGGGGAAATTCAGGGATGGGAAGAGAGGGAATCCAGGGAAGGGAAGATGGGGGAATTCAGGAATGAGAATGTGAGGGCATTCAGGGATGGGCAGACATGGAATCCAGGGAAGGGAAGATGGGGGAATTCAAGGAAAGGAAGATATAGGAGGGATCCAGGGAAGGGAATGTGGGGAAAATTCAGGAAAGGGAAGATAGGGGAAGTTTAGGGATGGGAAGATGGGGGGAATTTAGGGAAGGGAAGACAGGGAGCATCCAGGGAAGGGAAGATCCAGGGGGGATGCAGAAAATGGGAAATTCAGGGCAGGGAATATGGAGGGAATTCAGGGAAGACCAGGGGCTGATCCCTCTGTTTCACATTTTCCCATCCCCAGGGCTCTATCCCGAATTCCTCGATTACCAGGAGCCAATCCCGGGGAATATCCATCCCATTCTCCCCTTGAGGCCGGGCACGGCTGAGCTTTGTTCCTCGACAGCTCCGCCTGGATGAAGGAGCCGTTAATCCTGAGGGGGGGATTTGCCAGCAGAGCCCCCGGACGTGATCCCTTGTAAACAGCTCATTAAGGACTTTACATCTCCCAGGGTGTTTTTTTTCCCCTCCCACACTCCCAGCCCGGGTCATTCCCTCCATCCCAGGCGTTGTAAGAGGATCCCGAGGGCATGCCCGGGATATTTTTAAGCCTCCACAGCTGCCGGCCCGTTTTGAAGTCCTGTTCTAAGGCTGGTTCATCCTTGGCCTTCATAACTTTGCATAACCCGTGGCTGGAATTCTCTGCTGTTCCCTCTGGGGTATGAGAGAGACACGGAGCTGATCCAAGGGATGGAGCCGGGCTGGGAGAGCTGGGAATGTTCCCCTGGAGAAGGGAAAGATCCAGGGAGAGCTCAGAGCCCCTGGCAGGGCCTGGAGGGGCTCCAGGAGAGCTGGAGAGGGACTGGGGACAGGGATGGAGGGACAGGACACAGGGAATGGCTCCCAGTGCCAGAGGGCAGGGATGGGTGGGAGATTGGGAATTGGGAATTGTTCCTGTGAGGGTGGGGAGGCCCTGGAATACAATCCCCAGAGCAGCTGGGGCTGCCCCTGGATTTCCAGGTCCAGGCTGGTCAGGGCTTGGAGCAGCCTGGGACAGTGGGAGGTGTCCCTGCCCATGGCTGGGGGTGGCACTGGAGGATCCTTGAGGTTCCTTCCAACCCAAACCATTCCAAGATTTCATGTCATTTCATTCCCATCTGTGAGAAATGAATTTGTAGAGAATTTTTAAAGTTTGACAGAGGAGTTTGGGGAGGAGAAGCTCCAGGGAGAGCTCAGAGCCCCTGGCAGGGCCTGGAGGGGCTCCAGGAGAGCTGGAGAGGGACTGGGGACAGGGATGGAGGGACAGGACACAGGGAATGGCTCCCAGTGCCAGAGGGCAGGGATGGGTGGGAGATTGGGAATTGGGAATTGTTCCTGTGAGGGTGGGCAGGCCCTGGAATACAATCCCCAGAGCAGCTGGGGCTGCCCCTGGATTTCCAGGTCCAGGCTGGTCAGGGCTTGGAGCAGCCTGGGACAGTGGGAGGTGTCCCTGCCCATGGCTGGGGGTGGCACTGGAGGATCCTTGAGGTTCCTTCCAACCCAAACCATTCCAATATTTCATGTCACTTCATTCCCATGAGAATTAAAAATTAAAAGGGAGGGCTGTACATTAGAGGGAAATCTTTGGTATCAGGCGTTTTGGGAAGTCTGAACCGCTCAAGTACCTCAGAAATGAGGAAAGAGAGAAGAGAAATGTGGCTGGAAATTGGGATAAAAAGGAGGCTGAGCCCTCCAAAAATCGGAGAGATCCCAGGGGATGCCCCATGGCCTCTGCCTTTATTGGAATAAATTTATAGGATTCCTCTGTCTCCTTTTTGGACACAAACCTCTGGTGTTTGTGGGTGAATTTTCCCAACAACCTGCATGATGCTTCATTCACATCGTGCAAGTGTGAAAAACGGGGTTTATTTCCTGGGTAAAATTTAAAAAGTTTCATGAAAAGACAGCAGGAGACAGAAATAAAGCAAAGGGTTAAAACATCCGGGTGCTTGGCATTCAGCAAGGAGCACGCTAAAGAATACAGAAAGGATACTTACAAAAGACTAAAAAGATAATAATAATAATGAAAATAAAGATAAAAATAATGAAAACTCCTGACTCTTTCCAGAGTCTCAACACAGCTTGGCCCTGATTGGCCAATGGGTGAAAACAACTCACACCAGACACCAATGGAACAATCACCTGTTGGATAAACAATCTCCAAACACATCCCAAAGCAGCAAAACGCAGGAGAAACAAATGAGATAATTATTGTTTCCCTTTTTCTCTCAGCTTCTTCTCAGCTTCCCAGGAGAAAGATCCTGGGCAAGGGGATTTATGCAGAAAATGTGACTGTGACACGTCCGGGTTTATGGGATTCCTGCAGCGGAATCCCATCCCTGTGGAGCACAAGGATGGAACGTTCCGGACATTTTCCTTTGATGAGAGGCGTTGAAGTGATTTGTTGGTCAGCATTGACTCCAGTTCATTGATCAAATTAGACGCTTTTTATAACAGTGCTAATTCACTTCACGCCTATTGCAAAATTTGAGCTCTCGATAGGCTGTAGAGAAAACTTCAACTCTTCTTTTTGTTTCTAACACCAAGATTTGTGTTCTCAAAACTTACTTTTACTTTTCCAAAACAGCTAAAAATAAAATGTTTACCCGTTATGAAAAAACTGCCTGAAAACTTTAAAAACTTATTTACAAAAACAAGCTGTGAAAATTTACTCTTCACATTTTTGGAAAAATCTCTAACAGAGAGGCAGAGTTTGGGATGCAGTGGGGGCAGCTCCTGCCATCTGATCCTGAGGATCTGGTGATCCTGAAACCGAGCTGGGCTCATGAAGATCTGATTGAAGTTTTTGGATCTCAGGGTTTCTGTGGTTGAAATGGCTCCCGAGGTATTTAAAAGTCTTTTTTCCCAGCCCCATGACAGAAGAAGCTGAGATTCATTGGCTCTGGTTTTCAAGGCTGTTGATTTTCTCTGATCTATTCCATTCTTTCTCTGTCCAGCAGGTTGGGTTGTGGCACACTGAGCACCCTTGGGGTGCTGTTGGCTTTTTATACATAGAACTATGTGTATTTTATTCACGATAATTTTACAATAATTTTCCAACAACTATCACCTATGTTAGACACTCTGTCTCTACTCTAAACCAACATCCCAGCAGAAGATGGAGAAGGAGAAGGAGAAGGAGGAGGAGGAGAAGGAGAAGGAGAAGAAGGAGAAGGAGAAGGAGAAGGAGAAGGAGAAGGAGAAGGAGAAGGAGAAGGAGAAGGAGGAGGAGGAGGAGGAGGAGGAGGAGGAGGAGGAGGAGGAGGAGAAGGAGGAGGAGGAGGAGGAGGAGGAGGAGGAGGAGAAGGAGGAGGAGGAGGAGGAGGAGGAGGAGAAGGAGGAGAAGGAGGAGGAGGAGGAGGAGGAGGAGAAGGAGAAGGAGGAGGAGGAGGAGGAGGAGGAGGAGGAGGAGAAGGAGGAGGAGGAGGAGGAGGAGGAGGAGAAGGAGAAGGAGGAGGAGGAGAAGGAGGAGGAGGAGGAAGAGGAGGAGGAAGAGGAGAAGGAGAAGGAGAAGGAGAAGGAGAAGGAGAAGGAGAAGGAGAAGGAGGAGGAGGAGGAGGAGGAGGAGGAGGAGGAGGAGGAGGAGGAGGAGGAGGAGGAGAAGGAGAAGGAGGAGGAGAAGGAGAAGGAGAAGGAGAAGGAGAAGGAGAAGGAGAAGAGGAGAAGGAGAAGGAGAGGAGGAGGAAGGAGAAGGAGGAGGAGGAGGAGAAGGAGGAGGAGGAGGAAGGAGGAGAAGGAGAAGGAGGAGGAGAAGGAAGGAGAAGGAGAAGGAGAGGAGGAGGAGGAGAGGAGAAGGAGAAGGAGAAGGAGGAGGAGGAGAGGAGGAGGAGGAGGAGGAGGAGGAGGAGAAGGAGGAGGAGAAGGAGAAGGAGAGGAGGAGAGAGAAGAAGGAGAAGGAGAAGGAGAAGGAGAAGGAGAAGGAGAAGGAGAAGGAGAAGGAGAAGGAGGAGGAGAAGGAGGAGGAGAAGGAAGAGAAGGAGAAGGAGAAGAAGGAGAAGGAAAAGGACAACAGGACACACCCCCAGATTCCTCCATTTTGCCTCTTGAACCCCCATTCTAAATCCCCAAAATTCTACTTTTTCACCCACTGGTGAATTCACTGTGTCTGGATCAGGTAATGGGAACAAGGGCTGGATAAAGGCACTAATTGGGATAAAACCCTGGAGTTGGGGTTCCTGCTGCACAAGCTCAAGGGAATCCCAGGATTTAAATCCCAATAAAAACTGACGGCAAGGCGCAAATTCCTTGGATCGTCACTGTGAGGGGATCCATGGTTATGGACACGGCTGGAATTTTTAATCAATACAAGAGGTTGAAATCCCAAAAAACTGACCAGGGCAATGTGGGGATTTATTTGGAGCATCACTACAAAGGGATCCATGGTTATGGACACGGCTGGAATTTTTAATCAATACAAGAGGTTGGAATCCCAAAAAACTGACCAGGGCAATGTGGGGATTTATTTGGAGCATCACTGCGAAGGGATCCATGGTTATGGACACGGCTGGAATTTTTAATCAATGGAAGGGGCTGAAATCCCAAAAAAAACCTGACCAGGGCAATGTGGGGATTTATTTGGAGCATCACTACAAAGGGATCCATGGTTATGGACACAGCTGGAATTTTTAATCAATACAAGAGGTTGGAATCCCAAAAAACTGACCAGGGCAATGTGGGGATTTATTTGGAGCATCACTGTGAAGGGATCCATGGTTATGGACACGGCTGGAATTTTTAATCAATGGAAGGGGCTGAAATCCCAAAAAAAATCTGACCAGGGCAGTGTGGGGATTTATTTGGAGCATCACTGTGAAGGGATCCATGGTTATGGACACGGCTGGAATTTTTAATCAATACAAGAGGTTGGAATCCCAAAAAAAACCTGACCAGGGCAATGTGGGGATTTATTTGGAGCATCACTGCAAAGGGATCCATGGTTATGGACACGGCTGGAATTTTTAATCAATACAAGAGGTTGGAATCCCAAAAAACTGACCAGGGCAATGTGGGGATTTATTTGGAGCATCACTGCAAAGGGATCCATGGTTATGGACACGGCTGGAATTTTTAATCAATGGAAGGGGCTGAAATCCCAAAAAAAACCTGACCAGGGCAATGTGGGGATTTATTTGGAGCATCACTGCAAAGGGATCCATGGTTATGGACACGGCTGGAATTTTTAATCAATGGAAGGGGCTGAAATCCCAAAAAAAACCTGACCAGGGCAATGTGGGGATTTATTTGGAGCATCACTGCAAAGGGATCCATGGTTATGGACACGGCTGGAATTTTTAATCAATACAAGAGGTTGGAATCCCAAAAAACTGACCAGGGCAATGTGGGGATTTATTTGTTGTAGGGCTGTGACTGGAAAGGAAAGCCCCAGGTGTTCCCAGCTGTGGGAATGAGAGGTGGGATTAGCTCTGATTCCCGGTGGGAATTTGAACATCCTGAGTGTCCATCCAATCCCAAGGCGGGAATAACGACATCCCGGCTTTTCCTGACAGGAGTTTATGTAAACCCAGCCTAAAGCGTTCCAGCAGGCCCAAGTTCTCCACCAGGCAGATTCCAGCAGCTGGGATTCATCGGAACACGGAGTTTTCCCAAACATTTCAGCAGGAAGATGAAGTGCAGCTTCTCCCAACCACCGGGAACGGAGTTTTGTGTGCTTTGAGCCACGGAGAGGGAATTTTTATAAGGATGGGCAGTGATGGGATAGGTGGGAATGGTTTAAACGGAAGGAGAGGGGGTTTGGATGGATATTGGGAAGGAATTCCTTACTCTGAGGGTGGTGACGCTCCAGCACAGTTTTCCAGAGAAGCTCTGATGCTCTTTCCCAGCCATCCATCCATCCACACTGTGCCAAATGACGGCATTTCGGCAAATCCAGAGGGGCAGGATTGGTGGATCCATTGGAAAAGAGCCCCAGGGATCATTGATTCCAGGTAAATCAACAATCTCCATCCAGCTGGGAACAACCCAGTGAGGATTGTGGGGATGAGGGAAGAGTCCTGGAATGTGTTCTCCGGGTGAGGGGTATCCATGGTTATTCCTGGTGTCCTCAGTCCTGGAATGTGTTCTCCAGGTGAGGGACATCCATGGTTATTCCTGGTGTCCTCAGTCCTGGAATGTGTTCTCCAGGTGAGGGACATCCATGGTTATTCCTGGTGTCCTCAGTCCTGGAATGTGTTCTCCAGGTGAGGGGTATCCATGGTTATTCCTGGTGTCCTCGGGCCAAAGGGAAAGGTTTGGGAAAGGATCCCAGGAGAGGGCAGCGATCCTCGCTGGCTTCCCTAGGGGGAAAAATGCAATTCAGAATGGACTCAGAGAATTCCAGGATGGTTTGGGATGGAAAAGAACTTAAGGATCATCCAATTCCATCCCCTGCAATGGGCAGGGACACCTTGAACTATCCCAGGGTGCTCCAACCCTGTCCAGCCTGGCCTTGGACATTCCAGGGGGCATCCACAGCTGCTCTGGGAATTCCATCCCAGCCAGGAATTCCCAATTCCCAATCTCCCACCCATCCCTGACCTCTGGGAGCCATTCCCTGTGTCCTGTCCCTCCATCCCTGTCCCCAGTCCCTCTCCAGCTCTCCTGGAGCCCCTCCAGGCTCATTGACTCCAGGTAAATCAACAATCTCCATCCAGCTGGGAACAATCCAGTGAGGATTGTGGGGGTGAGGGAAGAGTCCTGGAATGTGTTCTCCAGGTGAGGGGCATCCATGGTTATTCCTGGTGTCCTCAGTCCTGGAATGTGTTCTCCAGGTGAGGGGCATCCATGGTTATTCCTGGTGTCCTCGGGCCAAAGGGAAAGGTTTAAACGATCCCAGGAGAGGGCAGCGATCCTCGCTGGCTTCCCGAGGGGAAAAATGCAATTCAGAATGGACTCAGAGAATTCCAGGATGGTTTGGGATGGAAAAGAACTTAAGGATCATCCAATTCCATCCCCTGCAATGGGCAGGGACACCTTGCACTATCCCAGGGTGCTCCAAGCTCCATCCAACCTGGCCTTGGACATTCCAGGGGCAGCCACAGCTGCTCTGGGTGGAAATCCCAATTCCCAATCTCCCATCCATCCCTGCCCTCTGGCACTGGGAGCCATTCCCTGTGTCCTGTCCCTCCATCCCTGTCCCCAGTCCCTCTCCAGCTCTCCTGGAGCCCCTCCAGGCCCTGCCAGGGGCTCTGAGCTCTCCCTGGAGCTTCTCCTCTCCAAACTCCTCTGTCAAACTTTAAAAATTCTCTACAAATTCATTTCTCACAGATGGGAATGAAATGACATGAAATCTTGGAATGGTTTGGGTTGGAAGGAACCTCAAGGATCCTCCAGAGCCACCCCCAGCCATGGGCAGGGACACCTCCCACTGTCCCAGGCTGCTCCAAGCCCTGACCAGCCTGGACCTGGAAATCCAGGGGCAGCCCCAGCTGCTCTGGGGATTGTATTCCAGGGCCTCCCCACCCTCACAGGAACAATTCCCAATTCCCAATCTCCCACCCATCCCTGCCCTCTGGCACTGGGAGCCATTCCCTGTGTCCTGTCCCTCCATCCCTGTCCCCAGTCCCTCTCCAGCTCTCCTGGAGCCCCTCCAGGCCCTGCCAGGGGCTCTGAGCTCTCTCTGGATTTTCTTTCCAGGGGAACATTCCCAATTTTCCCAGCCTTTCCTTATGGGAAAGCTGCTCCATCCCTGGGATCACCCAGAGCTGGCTCATGCCAAGCAACTTTCCAGCTCCCATAAATCTTTTCCTTCTTGTCCCCAATGAAATTCCATGGATGTCAAAGGTGGATCAGCTGAGCTGTCCCAGACCTCATGCAGTCCTTGGCCCTTGGATCTGCATCCAAATCTTGTTCCTGCTCCTGGAGTCTGGATGTGGGAAATCTCTCCTGGAAGAAAGAGGAAAAAGAGGGGAAAATCTATTTTAAAAGGATGAAAGGATTTGGGTTTTGAAGGACCATCAAATTTTAACTCAGTCAAGACTGAAATGCTGTGTTTGGTGAAGGCCTTATTAAAAAAGATCCCAAAATCTTTCAGGAATGAGGGAAAGAATAAGAGGATAAAGTGGGAACTGAGGCAGAGAAATAAAAAGTGACTGGGGAGTCCAGCCTGGGGCAAATCCCGGGTGTGAATTCCCAAAAGAGGGGAAAATCTATTTTAAAAGGATGAAAGGATTTGGGTTTTGAAGGACCATCAAATTTTAACTCAGTCAAGACTGAAATGCTGTGTTTGGTGAACGCCTTATTAAAAAAGATCCCAAAATCTTTCAGGAATGAGGGAAAGAATAAGAGGATAAAGTGGGAACTGAGGCAGAGAAATAAAAAGTGACTGGGGCAAATCCTGGGTGTGAATTCCCAACCATGGCATCCCATTCCCTGTTCATGAGCCTGTCCCAGATGGATTCAGGGACACCTTTGGATGTTCCCTTTGACCCCTAATCCTGATCTCAGCTCTTCCCGCACCTCCCAGGCTCCTCGGGCCCGGCATTCCCGGGATTTCAGGAGCCCTTGATCCCAGGACATTCCTGGCGTTCCCGCGTGCCCATTGTTCCCGGGCTGATGGCTCGGGTTGGGTTTCAGCCCCGCAGGGAAGGGAGGGGGGAGCGACACAACCAGAGCCCAAATTCCGCCCCACGAAAAAGGCAGGGGAGTATTTTGGGAAGTGACATCGATGTTCCACCTGTGGCATCCCAAAAAAAGGGCTCCGTGCTCCCTTTGGATCTCCCCTCTCCTTGTTGAAACACAAAACAGCATCAACGCCAAGGAAATTAAGGAAATTCGCTGTTAAATCATTCCTGTGTAAGTTTTTCCCATCCCTTTTTCCTCCTCTTCCCACTTGTATTTAGGCTTTATTTTGATGCTTTATTCCTTTTCTTCCCCATCGTTTGAAAATTTCTTTCAAATTTATTTGTATTTAGGCTTTATTTTGTATTTAGGCTTTATTTTGGTGCTTTATTCCTTTTCTTCCCCATCGTTTGAAAATTTCTTTCAAATTTATTTGTATTTAGGCTTTATTTTGTATTTAGGCTTTATTTTGATGCTTTATTCCTTTTCTTCCCCATCGTTTGAAAATTTCTTTCAAATTTATTTGTATTTAGGCTTTATTTTGATGCTTTATTCCTTTTCTTCCCCACCGTTTGAAAATTTCTTTCAAATTTATTTGTATTTAGGCTTTATTTTGTATTTAGGCTTTATTTTGGTGCTTTATTCCTTTTCTTCCCCATCGTTTGAAAATTCCTTTCAAATTTATTTGTATTTAGGTTTTATTTTGTATTTAGCTTTATTTTGATGCTTTATTCCTTTTCTTCCCCATCGTTTGAAAATTTCTTTCAATTTATTTGTATTTAGGCTTTATTTTGTATTGAGGCTTTATTTTGGTGCTTTATTCCTTTCTTCCCCATCGTTTGAAAATTTCTTTCAAATTTATTTGTATTTAGGCTTTATTTTGATGCTTTATTCCTTTTCTTCCCCATCGTTTGAAAATTTCTTTCAAATTTATTTGTATTTAGGCTTTATTTTGTATTTAGTCTTTATTTTGGTGCTTTATTTCTTTTCTTTCCCCAAAATTTGAAAATTTTTTTTCAAATTTATTTGTATTTAGGCTTTATTTTGTATTTAGGCTTTATTTTGATGCTTTATTCTTTTCTTCCCCATCGTTTGAAAATTTCTTTCAAATTTATTTGTATTTAGGCTTTATTTTGTATTTAGGCTTTATTTGGTGCTTTATTCCTTTTCTTCCCATCGTTTTGAAAATTTCTTTCAAATTTATTTGTATTTAGGCTTTATTTTGTATTTAGGCTTTATTTTTGGTGCTTTATTCCTTTTCTTCCCCATCGTTTGAAAATTTCTTTCAAATTTATTGTATTTAGGCTTTATTTTGTATTTAGGCTTTATTTTGGTGCTTTATTCCTTTTCTTCCCCATCGTTTGAAAATTCCTTTCAAATTTATTTGTATTTAGGCTTTATTTTGTATTTAGGCTTTATTTTGGTGCTTTATTCCTTTTCTTCCCCATCGTTTGAAAATTTCTTTCAAATTTATTTGTATTTAGGCTTTATTTTGTATTTAGGCTTTATTTTGGTGCTTTATTCCTTTTCTTCCCCATAGTTTGAAAATTTTTTTTCAAATTTATTTGTATTTAGGCTTTATTTTGTATTTAGGCTTTATTTTGGTGCTTTATTCCTTTTCTTCCCCAAAATTTGAAAATTTCTTTCCCCCCCCCATGTCTAACTGTGATAAAAGCTGGAATTGCGGTTCCTGCTGCAGCCTCAAGGGAATCCCGGGATTCAAATCCCAACAAAAACTGATGGCAAGGCGCAAATTCCTTGGATCACACTGTGAAGGGATATCCATGTTTATGGATACAGCTGGAGTCTTAAATATCTCAGAGAAAAAACAGGAGGAGGACCAGGATAATTTTCCAAAAGGAAAAAAATTCTGAAATTAACAGAATTATACTATCATGAAGTCTGCAGAAATAATTGTTAATGAATCCTTTTAATTGTTTAATTATGTTTAATTAATCCTTTTAATTGTTTAATTATGTTTAATTTTATGTTTTATGTAAGAATATCAGAATATCCTTTGCACATCTGTGAACATCAAAAGTTCTCGTTTCCTGACATTTATGGAAGCCACTTCTGCTTGGACTGGAAAATTCTGGATTAAAATCCCAGTAAATCCTTGGGATTTGATTCTGTTTCCTCCTGTGTGTTCCTCCTCAAAACCCAGGGTAAATCCAGGATTTTTGGGAGTTCATTGGTGAACGGCCAAAATCCATGAGCAGATCAGTGGATTTTTCAGGAAATAGCCAGAGGGCATTTCTGGGATTATGAATTATATATTAGAATTATATATTATGAATTATATATATGAATTATATATTTAATTATATTATGAATATATATTTAATTAAAATAATTAATCCTTTTTTTTCCTTTCCCAAAACCCCTGAAGGATCCTGCTGATTTTTTTTTTTTTCCAGGATTTTGGAATTTTTTTTTTACCGGCTTTGCAGCAATGGAATGCCAAATCCCAGATCCCTTCTTCTCCTTGTCCCATGGTGCCTCCACATCCAAGGAATCCATCAGAAACTCATTTTCCATGAAATCCCACACGGCTTTGTGAGGAAGAGCAAATTTTTCCTTGGATTTCGCTGCTTGGTATCTTTAACATTCCATTTTCTATGGAAAAAATACTTTTGATTCTAATTTTTGATCCTTCTTTTCTTGTCCCAGGGAGGAGCCAACATGTGTTGTCCTGATCCCAGAAGTCGGGAAGGAATGGATGGATCCTGCTCCATATCCACAGCTGGGATAAATCAGCGTTTTCCCCTTGAAGTTTTGGAAGTGATTTAGAGCAGCTGAAGAGCTGGGCCAAAAGTGGGAGTCGGATTTTTTTTTGGGGAACTGAAATTCCTGTAGGAAATAGAGATAACACCCCATGGAATTTGGGAAATTCCCAAATTTTTCCATTTTTCCCTCTATTTCTGTGCCCCCCCCAGCAGCTTCTCAGCAGGAAAATCCCTCTCATGGTCCCACCTCATCCATTTTTCCATGTGGATCCAACATTTTCCCATCTCCCTTCCCTTCCTGCTTTATCCACTCTGGTGTTGACGGAAAAACTGGGAAGATCTGGCAAAAAATTGGGAACCAAAATGAGATTTTTCTCTAAATTCCCCATCTGGTTTTCAGGTTTTTTTATTTTATTTAATAGTTTTCCTTTTATTTTTAAACTGCTTTGTATTTTTCTTCCATAATGATCTTGGAAATGCCAGAGCCTTTTTGGAAAGCTTGGAATTTCTGTTTTTAACTGGGTTCGCCAAAGGGTGAGGAGCAGATGTGGTTTGGAGCTGGTTTTTCCTCATCCAACATCTGTCAGGAACATCTGGGCCTGAGAAGCCCCCAAAAAAATCCTCATTTTTGGGTCGCAAATCATCTAAAAATGCTTTTTTTATGCTCTTGGGGGAAGGCCTCAAGCTGTGACCATCTCCCAGTTCCAAGGGCAGAATTCCTTAGTGGGAAAAGTTGCACAACAATTTTTGGTTGGAATTGGGAACATCTTTGACGTGTCAAGATCTCGTTTAAAGGCGTCTGGAGACCTTCCAGGGATGTTCTGGAAGTGAGAATTGGAGTTTAAAATCCCAAATTGATTCGATTTTTATTTGGAACAGAAATCCCAAAACGTTCCAGAGGGGGGATAAATCAAACATCTGGAAACGGACGCATTTTTTTTTTTTTTTCCCCCAAATAATTGAATTTTAATCGCCCACAACGATATTCCATGGGAATTGGTCACTTCTCCCAGGTTTTTGTTTTTCCTCGGAAAAAGGGGATTCGCATTCCCTTTCCACTCTCCTTTACCTGAGGGGGAATGGGGCAAAATGCAGGAAAAAGAGGGAAATTGGGAAAAAATCTCCTCCAGGTCCCTTTTCCATGAAATGTGCCTCCCGATATTTTGAGGTCCTTTCCATCCTGATTCCAGCAGACATTCCAGCATTCCATTCCATGGGACAGCCAGAATTATCAAGGATCATGAGGCACCGTGGCAGCATTCCCAAATTTCAGCCATCCAGATTTTGGCTGGAATGTTTTGTTTTCGCCTCAATCCCAATTTTTTTTTGGTCCTTAAATCCAGTTGGTTTTGGGTTTTGTGGGAAATGTCTTGCTGAGTCCTGGAGAAATTTACTCTGCCCTGAGAATCCAGGGAATTTTAGACAATTCCCAGTTATTCCAGCTTCTCCTATGGAATAACGGCTCAGAAAAGTTGAGGAGGAATCTCCACCCTCTGCCCCAAATCCATTTGTAGGAAAAGGGATTTTGGGGCAAGTTTGGGGTTTTTTGGGAGCTGCTGGGATTCCAGTGGTCTTCCTGGAAGAGATGGATGAAGGATTTAGGAAAAGATTTGGCTGTTGGCAGAAAGATTTGCAGGGCATTGAAATATTTTGAATCCATGGGATTTGTCCAAGCAGAGGTTTGGTGCCTGCAGGGATTAAAATTCTATCAGGATCTTCCCTGATTTGGGTGGATTTTGGATATTTAAATAAAGAGGAACTTAGGAAATCTTGGAATTCTGGAATGGTTTGGCTTGGAAAGGACCATCAGAAAATCCTCTTCCAATCCATGGGCTCCAATATTGGTTTAACTTGGCTTTGGACATTCCCAGGGATCCAGGGGCAGCCACAGCTGCTCTGGGAATTCCATCCCAGGCAGGAATTCCCAATTCCCAATCTCCCACCCATCCCTGAAATGAAATGCCAGGGGCTATTCATAATATAATAATCCATAATTATTCATAATATATTCATATATATAATTCATAATATATAATTCATAATATATAATTCATAATATATAATTCATAATATATAATTCATAATCCCAGAAATGCCCTCTGGCTGTTTCCTGAAAAATCCACCTGTTCTGCTCATGGATTTTGGCCGTCCACAGATCCTCACCAATGAACTCCCCAAAAAAATCCCTGGATTTACCCTGGGTTTGGAGGAGGAACACACAGGAGGAAACTGAATCAAATCCCAAAGGATTTAACTGGGATTTTAATCCAGAATTTTCCAGTCCAAGCAGAAGTGGCTTCCCGTAAATTGTCAGGAAACGAGAACTTTTTGATGTTCACAGACGTGCAAAGGATCATTCCTGAATATTCTTTACCATAAATACATAAAAACATTCTGGAGAAAATCTTGGATAATCCAGAATTTTGCCTGAAAATCCAACTGGGTGTGATTTCCAGCCGTTTTTCCTGACCACCTTTCCTGTCATTTAATTTTAGCGGGGAAAAAGCTGAGGAGAAAAAAAAAAAAAATCCCAAAAAATCAGCCGACTTCCCAAATGTGGCTGATTTGTGGGATTTGGGAGAGAAGGCAAATCCATCCTTCCCGTTTTTTCTGGGCTCTTCTTATCCCTGGATCTGTGCTGATCCCAGAAATGTGGATTGAGGGATTTATTGTGAACATGGTGAAATAAATCTTTGGGATTTCTTGGGATCTGTGAAAGCTCCCCCAATTCTCCAGCCACGACTCCTTCCAATGCAGGAATTAAAGAGGGAAAAACTTTTCCAGGATATGAAAACAGGAATAATTCCTGTTATTTTTGTTATTTTTCCCAGTTCCTGGGAGTTTTCCAGGCCAGGCTGGAATACCCTGGTCTAATGGAAGGTGTCCATTACATAAATGGGATAAATGGGATAAATGGAATAAATGGGATAAATGGAATAAATGGGATAAATGGAATAAATGGTATAAATGATTTTCCAAGTCCGTCCAACCCAAACCATTCCATGGATTCAGTGATCCCATGGTTCTGTTTCTTCTCAGGGATATTTCCAGCGTGCAGAGTTTGCAGGGATCCATTCTGATCCCAGAAACCTTCCTGTCCTAATTCCTGTTGAGACAGAAAATGGGAAAATTGGGAAAGAGAAACCTGCGGGAAAACTTTTCCAATGGGGCTTTGCCATCTGAAGGAAATCTGGGAAGAGGGGAAATCCAGGAAAAGCAGAGGGAAGGGGTTTGGATTGTGGATCTCCAGGATGACACCAAAATGAGCTCCAGGAGATTTATGATTTTATGATATTTATTGGAATTCCAGCCTGGATCCCCTCACAAGTTCACTGTGGTTTGGTGAGTGGCTGCTTTGTTCCAGGTTTTTTTGGGAAAATACAAATAATCCAAGGAATGTGCAAGTGCCCCCGTGTCAAAGGTTCCTCCTGGGAAAGAAAAATGCCCTGAAAATGGAAAACATCCCGGAAAAATGACATAAATCTGGGAATTATTCCCTGCATTTTGCTTTGAGGGGAAGCGTTATCCAACCCGAGTGAAGGAAAGCTCCAAATGGGCGCTCTTATCTCAGTCCTTGGGACAGGAATTTGGCACTCGAGTCCCAAAAAAGGCCTGGAAAATCCAGGATGAGGAGGCAATTCCAGCACTGCCCCTTTCCCCGTGGAGGGAGGGAGAAAGCAGGAGAGGAAAATCCAGCAAAATCAAAGAAGGAAGGACAGAGGGAAAGAAGCAAAGGAAAAGAAAGGAAGAAGGGGGAGGTGGAATGAAGATGGAGAAAAATCTGGGGTGCAGAGCGTGTGGCTGAACGTTCGAATGCTCCCGGGGTGCATTTTCCTCAAAGCCATCCTGGTTTTTGGGCCCCTTTCCCGGGAGAAGGGCAGCGTGTGATCCGAGACGGGAATTCTCCCGGTGCCAGCTGACGGATGCTTCAGCTTCCCCAAAGCCCCATCCTCGGCTCTAAATATAAACCCGGGCTTATCTTTGCCTGACAAAGGCCAGGGGGGCCATCCAGCCTGGAAAAGCGAGCTGGGAATGTCACTCAGGAGCTGGGAATGTCACCTGGGAGCTGGGAATGTCACTCAGGAGCTGGGAATGTCACTCAGGAGCTGGGAATGTCACTCGGGAGCTGGGAATGTCACTCAGGATCTGGGAATGTCACTTGGGAGCTGGGAATGTCACTCGAGAGCTGGGAATGTCACCCAGGAGCTGAGAATGTCACCCAGGAGCTGGGAATGTCACTTGGGAGCTGGGAATGTCACCCAGGAGCTGGGAATGTCACTCAGGAGCTCGGAATGTCACCTAGGAGCTGGGAATGTCACCTGGGAGCTGGGAATGTCACTCGGGATCTGGGAATGTCACCTGGGATCTGGGAATGTCACTCAGGAGCTGGGAATGTCACTCGGGAGCTGGGAATGTCACTCGGGATCTGGGAATGTCACCTGGGATCTGGGAATGTCACCCGGGAGCTGGGAATGTCACTCAGGATCTGGGAATGTCACCCAGGAGCTGGGAATGTCACTCAGGATCTGGGAATGTCACCCAGGAGCTGGGAATGTCACTCGGGAGCTGGGAATGTCACTCAGGAGCTGGGAATGTCACTCGGGATCTGGGAATGTCACCCAGGAGCTGGGAATGTCACTCAGGAGCTGGGAATGTCACTTGGGAGCTGGGAATGTCACTCAGGAGCTGGGAATGTCACTCGGGATCTGGGAATGTCACTCGGGAGCTGGGAATGTCACCCAGGAGCTGGGAATATCATTCGGGAGCTGGGAATGTCACTCGGGAGCTGGGAATGTCACCTGGGATCTGGGAATGTCACTCAGGAGCTGGGAATGTCACTCGGGATCTGGGAATGTCACTCGGGATCTGGGAATGTCACTCAGGAGCTGGGAATGTCACTCAGGAGCTGGGAATGTCACCCAGGAGCTGGGAATGTCACTCGGGAGCTGGGAATGTCACTCGGGAGCTGGGAATGTCACTCGGGAGCTGGGAATGTCACTCGGGAGCTGGGAATGTCACTCGGGAGCTGGGAATGTCACTTGGGAGCTGGGAATGTCATTCGGGAGCTGGGAATGTCACTCAGGATCTGGGAATGTCACTTGGGAGCTGGGAATGTCACTCGGGAGCTGGGAATGTCACTTGGGAGCTGGGAATGTCACTCAGGAGCTGGGAATGTCACTCAGGAGCTGGGAATGTCACCCAGGAGCTGGGAATGTCACTCGGGAGCTGGGAATGTCACTCGGGAGCTGGGAATGTCACCCAGGAGCTGGGAATGTCACTCGGGAGCTGGGAATATCACTCGGGACCTGGGAATGTCACTCGGGAGCTGGGAATGTCACCCAGGAGCTGGGAATGTCACCCAGGAGCTGGGAATGTCACTCAGGAGCTGGGAATGTCACTTGGGATCTGGGAATGTCACTCAGGAGCTCGGAATGTCACCTAGGAGCTGGGAATGTCACTTGGGAGCTGGGAATGTCACTCGGGATCTGGGAATGTCACTCAGGAGCTGGGAATGTCACTCGGGAGCTGGGAATGTCACTCAGGAGCTGGGAATGTCACTCGGGATCTGGGAATGTCACCCGGGAGCTGGGAATGTCACCCAGGAGCTGGGAATGTCACTCAGGAGCTGGGAATGTCACTCGGGAGCTGGGAATGTCACTCGGGAGCTGGGAATGTCACTCGGGAGCTGGGAATGTCACTCGGGATGGACCTGGCAAGGACCAAACCCATCGGAGCACCTGGATCGTGATCCTCCCCCTTGTCCCTGCCCTGCAAAAATGTTTGAGCCGGCGCCAGGCTCGGCCTAAACCCCCCCAAAATCTCTTTTTCCATGGAAGTGTTAATTGGGAACAATGCCGGATCCAAGGGCAGGGTCCAAAATAGCCGGGGCCAGTCTTGTCCTTTTATAGCCGTGGCCCCATTGTGAGCAGTGGCATGTGACGGCTCTGGGAGGGACAATGGGGCACTTCCAGAGGGGATAAAGACCCACTCCAGCCCTCCAGCCGGGGCTTTTCCTGCAGCAGCTCCTCTTTCCTGCCTTTCCCACCCTGCCCAGCTCTCCTTCCCACAGCAGCCATGGCTCCCAAGAAGCCCGAGCCTAAGAAGGCGCCCGAGCCTAAGAAGGAGGAGCCCAAACCAGCGCCCAAACCGGCGGAACCAGAGCCCAAAAAAGAAGTGGAGTTTAACCCAGCTTCGGTCAAAGTAGGTGGATGGATGCTGTGGTGGTGCTGGAGATGGTGGAGGAGTTGGATACGGGGAGTTGGAATCCTCAAAAATTAGCTGGGATTTGGGTTTGTGCCAAAACGTGAATGTCCCGTGAGGGATAAACTCTGCAAGGCACAGGAGGAATTCTTGGTGGGGCTTTGTCCTTTGGGGGAAAGGATTGTCCTTTGGGGAAAAGGATTGTCCTTTGGGAATTGTCCTTTGGGGAAAAGGATTGTCCTTTGGGGAAAATGATTCTCCTTTGGGAATTGTCCTTTGGGGTAAAGGATTGTCCTTTGGGAAAGGGAATTGTCCTTTGGGAATTGTCCTTTGGGGAAAAGGATTGTCCTTTGGGAATTGTCCTTTGGGGGAAAGGATTGTCCTTTGGGAATTGTCCTTTGGGAATTGTCCTTTGGGAGAAAGGATTGTCCTTTGGGGAAAAGGATTCTCCTTTGGGAATTATCCTTTAGGGAAAAGGATTGTCCTTTGGGAAAAGGCATTGCCTTTGGAAATTGTCCTTTGGGGGAAAGGATTCTTCTTTGGGAATTGTCCTTTGGGAGAAAGGATTGTCCTTTTTGGGAAAGGATTATCCTTTGGGAATTATCCTTTGGGAATTGTCCTTTGGGAGAAAGGATTGTCCTTTGGGAATTGTCCTTTAGGGAAAAGGATTGTCCTTTGGGGAAAAGGATTGTCCTTTGGGAATTGTCCTTTGGGAATTGTCCTTCGGGGAAAAGGATTGTCTTTTGGGGGAAAGGATTGTCCTTTGGGGAAAATGATTCTCCTTTGGGGAAAAGGATTCTCCTTTGGGAATTGTCCTTTGGGGGAAAGGATTGTCCTTTGGGAATTGTCCTTTAGGGAAAAGGATTGTCCTTTGGGAATTGTCCTTTGGGAGAAAGGATTGTCCTTTGGGGGAAAGGATTGTCCTTTGGGAATTGTCCTTTAGGGAAAAGGATTGTCCTTTGGGAAAGGGAATTGTCCTTTGGGAATTGTCCTTTGGGGAAAAGGATTGTCCTTTGGGAATTGTCCTTTGGGGAAAAGGATTGTCCTTTGGGGAAAAGGATTGTCCTTTGGGAATTATCCTTTAGGGAAAAGGATTGTCCTTTGGGAATTGTCCTTTGGGAATTGTCCTTTGGGGAAAATTATTGTCCTTTGGGAATTGTCTTTTGGAGAAAAGGAATGTCCTTTGGGAATTGTCCTTTGAGAGAGGGCATTGCCTTTGGAAAAAGAAGAGGAGCTTTGTGGGATCTCTTTTGTAGCAGGAATTTGGAGCAGACAATCACAGAATCAGGGAATCCCAAAATTCTGGAATGGTTTGGATTAGGACAGACCTTCAATCCCATCCCATTCCATGAGCCTCCCACTGCCCCAGGCTGCTCCAGCCTGGCCTTGGGCACTTCCAGGGATCCAGGGCAGCCACAGCTGCTCTGGGAATTCCATCCCAGCCAGGAATTCCCAATTCCCAATCTCCCACCCATCCCTGCCCTCTGGCACTGGGAGCCATTCCCTGTGTCCTGTCCCTCCATCCCTGTCCCCAGTCCCTCTCCAGCTCTCCTGGAGCCCCTCCAGGCCCTGCCAGGGGCTCTGAGCTCTCCCTGGAGCTTCTCCTCTCCAGGGGAACATTCCCAACTGATAAATATCCCTGGATCCTTAAAAAACAGTTTCCCCTCAGGAAAACATGGGAATTTTGAGAGAAAGGGAATAAGTTATGTTGTCTCCTCATTGATTAAATCCTTCTCCTCTCCCACGTGGCACCAAGTCCCACAGCTCAGGATTTGGGACAAATCCCGGAAGGGAATTTTCCAGCCTTGAATCCCAAATTCCCTGTAAATCTTTATATATTGGTTAAAAAAAAAAAAGCAATGATTTGTAACATATCAAGAAATCGAGTCCCAAGGAATTCAGTTTTGGGGAACTTTTGAAGGGAATAACTCCAGAACAATTCCATGACCTTGGGAAGGAGGTTTGTGATGGCATCCAGCTCTCTCCAACAGCTCCGTGCTCAGCATTCCAGAGCTGGAACGGGACAGGGACGAAGGGAATTGTTTCCCTTGGAGGCACAGGGAGCTCCAGCCAGGACTTTGTGGGAATATCCACTGGAATTCTGTGGGGTCAAGGGCAGCAGGGATGAGTTGTCGTTAAAAAAACCCCGAACCCAAATTAGCATCACTCATAAAATCTTTATTTTTTAATCAAAACAATTCCACACTCCACATATTTATTATTTTTATCTTGGAAAAAAATTAATTCTTGCATTTTTAAAAATTACTCTGTGCAGCTGTTTGGGAAAATTCTTATTTTTCCCAGAAATGTTTATTTTTCCATTTGGCACAATTTGGAATCTTGAAGGTTACATTTATGATAAATATTATATAAATTATAAAGTTCTTATCCCACTTTGAAGGCGCTAAAAGTTTGTATGGAATTCCCAAATAATAAACAAATCCCAATCCCTGCAGGGAATATCCCATTCCCAAATATTGGATCAAGAAAATTGGGAAATACAGAGTTGGAGTCTGGGGCATTTTTTTCCAAACTTATAGAAAGGGAAGGGGACATTTCCTAGAGAAATTTTCCCGGGAATTCTTTAATTTAATTTAAATTTATTTTATTTAAATTTATTTTTATTTAAATTTAATTTTATCAGGAATGCCTTTGTCTGTTTGTGCAAATTCTGCTCCATAAATCCATCTCTGCTGGCGCCCAGAATCCCTTCCCAATGTTTGGAAAAATGCTTTTATGAGGGTTGGAATTCTCCAAATATCCCAATTTCTGCACTGCAGGGTGAAATCCATCTTCGCTTTAACAAACCGTGGATAAAAAAAAAGTAGGGAAAAACAACCTAGTATCCAAAAAAATGTTCAAAATTAATCCTTTTATGGGAATGTCTCAAATGATTTCTATTTATTCCCAGATTTTATTGGTTGTGTTTGGAATTTTAAATTTAACTATTTTTTAATACTACTACTACTTTTTTACTAAAAAGTCTCAAAATCAAAATATTCCTGTGGTAGGGAAAGGTGCTCCTTGTTGGAATTTTCTCACCTCTCCCAGTCCTGATAATGATCCCAGGATCTTATTTGGCACCTGGAATTATATCAGATTTTCCCCATTTTTTTCCTCTCACCTTTGGATTCTCCTGGTCTGTTTTTGTGTGTGTTGGGATACAGTTCCAGAGGCCTAAATGTGGGATCCATCCCTTACCTAAAGCCATTATCCCAAATTTTTGGAGTTTCTCCCACGCACATTCCCATTGGATTTACCCAACGCTCCGAGATTTTCAACATTCCAAAGATTTCCCAAATTTCCAAGAGTGGCTGCAATTGGATGTTTTCTGCAACTCATCCAAAAATTTTGGGGATTTATTCTCCATAAGAGTTGGGCTCATTCCTTGGAAAATATTTTTTTGAGGAAGTGTTTTTCCTAGGATGATCCCGTACTTTTTATTTTGAGGCATAAATTGTAAGATAATTGTAGCAATTGAGGAATAATTGTAATCTGAAAAAGTTTGGTAGCACAAAAATTTTTATTTCCATACATTTAATTCATTCCCACCTGGAAGCTTTTCAATAGGGAGGTGCATTTTCCCAGGATAATATTTTGCTTCCATGAAAAATAATCTGAAAAATGGGATGAATTTATGATTTTTAAGGGCACAGAAAAGAGCTTTAACCATGGGAAAATGGATCATTTGGTTTAAATCCTCAATAATGAACAGGGAGAAAATCTCTGGAAGTTCATCCCTTGGGATGGGGCCAAATTCCTAAATCTGGGTGGGCTGAGTCACCCTTGGGAGACGCTGAGCTGGGATAAAGGGAGATGAGAGGGGAATTTGGGAATTTGGGCGCCGGGATAAAGGAGATGAGGGGGGAATTTGGGCGCTGGGATAAAGGGAGATGAGGAGGAATTTGGGAATTTGGGCCCGGGATAAAGGGAGATGAGGGGGAATTTGGGAATTTGGGCGCTGGGATAAAGGGAGATAGGGAGGAATTTGGGAATTTGGGCATGGGATAAATGGAAGATAAGGGGGAATTTGGGAATTTGGGCGCCGGGATAAAGGGAGATGAGAGGGGATTGGGAATTTGGGCGCCAGGATAAAGGGAGATGAGGGGGGAATTTGGGAATTTGGGCACCGGGATAAAGGGAGATGAGGGGGGAATTTGGGAATTTGGGCGCCGGGATAAAGGGAGATGAGGGGGAATTTGGGAATTTGGGCGCGGGATAAAGGGAGATGAGAGGGGAATTTGGGAATTTGGGCGCCGGGATAAAGGGAGATGAGGGGGAATTTGGGAATTTGGGTGCTGGGATAAAGGGAGATGAGAGGTGAATTTGGGAACTTGGGCGCCGGGATAAAGGGAGATGAGGGGGGAATTTGGGAATTTGGGCACTGGGATAAAGGGAGATGAGGGGGAATTTGGGAATTTGGGCACCGGGATAAAGGGAGATAAGGGGGGAATTTGGGAATTTAGGTGCTGGGATAAAGGGAGATGAGGGGGAATTTGGGAATTTGGGCGCCGGGATAAATGGAGATGAGGGGGGAATTTGGGAATTTGGGCGCTGGGATAAAGGGAGATGAGGGGGAATTTGGGAATTTGGGCGCCGGGAAAAAGGGAGATGAGGGGGAATTTGGGCCTGGGATAAAGGGAGATGAGGGGGAATTTGGGAATTTGGGCGCGGGATAAAGGAGATGAGGGGGGAATTTGGGCGCGGGATAAAGGGAGATGAGGGGAATTTGGGAATTTGGGCGCGGGATAAAGGGAGATGAGGGGGAATTTGGGAATTTGGGTGCTGGGATAAAGGGAGATGAGGGGGGAATTTGGGAATTTGGGCGCTGGGATAAAGGGAGATAAGGGGGAATTTGGGAATTTGGGCACCGGGATAAAGGGAGATGAGAGGGGAATTTGGGAATTTGGGCGCGGGATAAAGGGAGATGAGAGGGGAATTTGGGAATTTGGGCACTGGGATAAAGGGAGATGAGAGGGGAATTTGGGAATTTGGGGCCGGATAAAGGGAGATGAGGGGGGAATTTGGGAATTTGGGCGCCGGGATAAAGGGAGATGAGGGGGAATTTGGGAATTTGGGTGCTGGGATAAAGGGAGATAGAGGGGAATTTGGGAATTTGGGCGCGGGATAAAGGGAGATGAGAGGGGAATTTGGGAATTTGAGCGACCGGGATAAAGGGAGATGAGAGGGGAATTTGGGAATTGGGCGCCGGGATAAAGGGAGATAGAGGGAATTGGGAATTTGGGCGCCGGGATAAAGGGAGATGAGGGGGGAATTTGGGAATTTGGGCGCCGGGATAAAGGGAGATGAGGGGAATTTGGGAATTTGGGCACCGGCATTTCAGTGGCTAAAGTTGGATGAGGTGACGTTGCTCCAGGTCTGGTGACCGGGATCAAAATCCAGTGGAGACAGCTGGGAAACGTGAGGACCTGGAAGGGACACGGTTTTCCATAGAGAGTTTTCCACATTTTCCATGTTTTCCTGGGAAAAAAAAGCAGCCAGGAATTATTTTTGTGGGGCGCTGAGATCTCAAGGCTATATGGAATTTTTTGTCCCTGCTGGGATACTGGAATGGAAAAATTTCCTTCATTTTTTCTGCATGGAAAGATGGAAAAGCATCCATGGTGGGAGCAGCCGGGGAAAACAGGGATGGTGCAGCAGCAGGAATGGGGAATCCTGCTGGATTTGCCTGCTCAGCTCCAGAGCTTGGAGCATTCCATGGGCAGAAGGGCTGGGAAAAGGGAAGCTTCTCTTGGGATGAACGGGTTGGTTTTGGGAGGGATATCGAATGTTCAATTTAATCCCATCCCAGGGATGGGATAATTCCAACTGCCAGGAAATCTCTCCATCCTTGGGCACTTCCAGCTCCTTAAAAATCCAGCTCCAGGAGCTGGATCTCTTCAAAATGTCCCTGGAATGGTCCTGAAGATAAACAGGAATGAGCTGCCCAAAAGGCGCTGGGAAAACGGGATAACAGGATAACGGGATAATGGAATATCAGGATAAAGTGGGGACAGGAGGGCTCTGCTTTTGTTTCCCAACTCTGGCGGAGCAGCATTCCCAAAATAATCCCTCTCTAACCCAGTCCTGCTTCCAAGGGGGCAAAAACTCTGGGAAAATGATAA
The DNA here is from genome assembly GCF_028769735.1 of Zonotrichia leucophrys gambelii. NCBI lineage: Eukaryota > Metazoa > Chordata > Aves > Passeriformes > Passerellidae > Zonotrichia > Zonotrichia leucophrys. The sequence continues at coordinate 1,581,417 of NC_088171.1, forward strand.
AATCCCAGAATTTTGGGTTGGAAGGGACCTTAGGGATCATCCCAACCACCCCATTCCATGGCAGGGACACCTCCCACTGTCCCAGGGTGATCCAAGCCTGGCCTTGGACATTTCCATGGATCCAGGGGCAGCCACAGCTCTCTGGGAATTCCATTCCACTCCCTCCCCACCCTCCCAGCCGGGAATTCCTTCCCAATATCCCATCCATTCCTGCCCTCTGGAATTTTAAGAGCAAACAGAAAAAAAAAAGGAACAAATTTGTGGGGATTTTAGGCAGCAGCAACCTCTGCATGACCTTGACAGAGATCCTGCCTCCTATTCCTATTCCTGAAGTATTTTGCTTTGGAATTCAAGCTGGAATTAAGGGTTGATTTCTGGTTTTACTTCCCTTTCCTTTCTGAGGGCTGGAGCTGTTGGAGGCCGGATCAATGTTTGTCCCAGGGCGCTGGAGGAGTTTTTATATCCATCATAATTACTGTGGAAAGTGATGGGATGATGGGAATGTTGTGCGTTAATAGGATTAAAAAGGTTTTAGTGGAAGAAAAAGCCCCGCATGATGGCGAAATCCAAATGTAACCTCAACCCCCAGGATCCTGATCCTGATGGTTTTCCTGGCCTCTTTCCAGCTCCTGCATTTCTGGCTCCTGAAGCAGAGTCCCAAGGGAACAGTAAAAAAAAACCCCAAAACAACAACAAAAACAACAAAAAAACCGAACAAACAACTTTAACAAAACCCCACCAAAAACCCCAAGAACCCCCAAAACTCCAACTAAATAAATAAATAAATTTAAAAAAAACCCTAAAATCCAACCTCCTCTTCCTCCCAAACTCTCCCTGCCGTGGCCGAGTGCAAACCCTGCTGCTCATCCCCGGATTCCCCGGTGTCCTATGAAAAACCAGGAATGTTGTTTCACTCCTGGAAGGGCTCCATTGTCCAAATGCTTCCTCCCCCAGCTCAGCCCCTCACCGCTGGGTGACAACAGATTTATTCACAGGACTGATGTCAGGCTTATTGGGATTGATAAAAATTCCAGGAGATTGGAAGCTGTGAGTGACGTCAGCAGGGCCGAGGGTGGAGTTGATCCCTCCTGGAGCCTCCAGGACAAAGCCAGGGAAAGAATCCAGAGGATTCTTTCTGGAGATGAGGAAAGCTGGTGGAAAAGTTTGGATTCGGAGGTTTGATATCCTCATGGAATCCCTAATGTTGTCTATACATCAGGGCAGGAGAAAAATGGGAATTTCTCTGTCTCCCACATGGATTTGGACCAAACCTCAGCACTGGGAGCCCTAGGGAGAGAGAGGCCTGGGTGGAAATGTCCTGGCTTTAAACGACAAAATTTTTTGCCTTTTAAAATTGCATTTATAGAGGAATTCACGTGTTTTTTCCTAAAAACGCTCCATTCCCTGGGAAAAAAAATACCAAGGAAAACTCAGCTCTGAAGAAGAAGATCCCTTTTGCTGGGATATTTCCCACAAAAAAAAAAATTCCCAAGGGAAACCATCCTGATGTCCTTCCAAGGAAAAAGGGGAATGAGTTCTGGACCCATTTAGGGTAGAAAAATCCTCAAAAATTGTCAGATCCAGCAATTAACCCAGCACTGCCAAGGCCATCGTTGTCCCCAAGTGCCACATCCACGTGGATCTTAAATCCCTGCAGGAATGGGGCCTCCAGCTCCGCCATGGGCGCTGTGCCAGGCCTGCACAGCCTTTTCTGGAAGATTCTATCCCAATATCCAACCCCAACCTCTCCTGTGACCAAATGTCCAAGGCCAGGCTGGGCAGGGCTTGGAGCAACCTGGGGGGAATGGGAGGTGAATCCTCCCAAACCTTCGGGATCATAAAACTGGGACTGAACCAATTTCTTCTTATCTGAGCCATTCTCCCCCTTCTTATCAGCTTTCTTATCTTGTTTTTTTGTCTCATCCAGGTGGAATTCAGCCCTGACCAGATCGAAGGTGAGGAAGATTTTTTCTCTTCTGTGCTCAGTAAATCCATCCCTGGGAAAAGTGCTGGGATGAGCAGGGCTGGGATGTTGGAAGAGCTTTGGGAAGGCTGAGCTTTAATTCCTGGCTTTTATTCCTCTCCTCAAAATCCTTCCCTCCAAAAGAAAAGCATGGAATTCACGTCCCATTTCCAGGAGTTACACCCCCAAAAAAGCCCAAATACAGGTTTTTCTTGAGGAAAAAACCCACCAGTATCAATATTTTCAAAGCAAAACCCTCAACTCTGCTTCAGATAATTTTTTCCTGCCTTCCATCAGAGCTTAATGTGTTCCAGCTCTCCCGAATCCAGCAAATAACACCGGGCATGGAATTTCTTTATCCTTTCAAAGCCAAACATCAGCATCAGTTTCCAAACCCTTTGTCCCGGCTCAAGAAAATGATCCCAAACCCTCCTGCCTGAAATCCTGGGAATGTTGGCGCTGCAGCTGTTCCCTTTCTCCTCAAAAACTGGGTTTTATGGGATAACCGATGGATGGAATCAAACATCTGGCAGGATTTGCCTTTGGTCTTTAAACCCTCAGGAAATCCCCTAAAAAAAATGGGATCAGGGAAGGGGTTAATTAGAGCAGGGGAAAAAAAAATCAATCGGAGAGATGTTTAATTATCACCTCCCTTTGTCATTCCCTGCTGGCCCAGGAGGATCCAGGGGGCTCAGGAAGATTGGATGTTTCCCAGTTTGTCAGATGTTCCCAAAGCTGACAAATTCCTTTGGAATTCCCAAATTCCATCCTCTGGGTTGGTCTATCACCATCGATTGGGGTTCTGGCAGCTGATTCCAAATGGGGGTGGTGGAGGAGAAACAGAAGCTGCAGCACCTTTTAAAACTCCCCAAATTCTTTCTTTTTGCTAAGGAAAAGGTTGTGTGGAGCAAAGGATGCCCTGAAAGGATTCAGGGGTGGTTTGGTCCCCAAAATGCGGCTCCAGGAGAAGAATTGATGGTCTGGGGTGAAGCTTTGGGGAACACTCCCATTTTTGGGGTGTCCCGCTCCTCACTCACGAGTGAAACCCATCCCTGCTTTGAATTCTGGGTTTGGGCCTCTTCAGCTCCCAGAATTGCCGGAAAAGGGGAAAAAAGGAGCTGTTCCAGATGGGCAGAGAGGCAGGAATTGGGAATCTGAAAATATCCAGAGGGTTCCTGGCCAGAGGGAGGGCAAAGGACACCGAGGTGGTTTTGGTGCATGGATGGGAATTTCGTGGAGTCAGCAAATGCAAATGAAAAGATTAAAACAGTAGGAAAAAAAACCCACAACAACCAAAAAACCAAATCAAAGCCTTGGAAATCTGAGCTGTCAGGAATTTTGCTGGGTTGGGAATCTTCAGGAGACGGTCCCAGGGAGCTGGAGAGTGGTGGTGGATGAGGAGCTGAGGGAACTGGGAATATTCCCAATTTTTCCTCACCCGTCTTGTTGTGAGACCCCCGGGAAAGGAGCTGGGAAGGGGTCTCTGCCCCCATTCCTCTGTCAGCAAGAGCCCAGGAAAATCCACGATTGCCCTCTGCTGGAATGAGGGGCTGGAAAGGGATCGGGGACAGGAGGGAAAATCAGCAGAGAGGGGCAGGGAGAGGAGGAAAGGGAGGAAAGCGGAAAGGGGAAAACAAGGGAATGTTGATTAGTGCCAAATGAGAAGGTTCAGTGTTGTTTGGAAGTGTTGGATGAAGAAGGAAATGAGGAAATTTGGAGCGGAATGATTAAAATGGAAAAGCAGGGAGAAAGGAGGAGAGGAAAATCCAGCAAAAGTCAAAGGAGGAAGGACAGAGGGAAAGGAAGGAAGGAAAGGGGTGGAAAGGAAAGGGAAAGGAAAGGAGGGAAAGGAAAGAGGGAAGGAAAGGAAAGGAAAGGACAAGGAAAGGAAAGGAAAGGAGGAGGAGGAAAGGAAAGGAAAGGAAAGAAAGGGGAAAGGAAAGGAAAGGAAAGAAAGGAAGGAAAGGAAAGGAAAGAAAAGGAAAGGAAAGGAAAGGAAAGGAAAGGAAAGGAAGGAAAGGAAAGGAAAGGAAGAAAGGAAAGGGGGAAAAGGAAAGGAACGGGGGGAAAGGAAAGGAAAGGAAAGGAAAGGAAGGAAAGGAAAGGAAAGGAAAGGAAAGGAAGGAAAGGAAAGGAAAGGAAGGAAAGGAAAGGGGGAAAGGAAAGGAAAGGAAAGGAAAGGGGGAAAGGAAGGAAGGGAAAGGAAAGGGACGGAAGGAAAGGAAAGGGAAAGGAAAGAAAGGAAAGGTGGAAAAAAAGGAGGAAGGGGGAGGAAAAGGGGCAAGGGGGGGGGGAAAAGGGGAAGGGGGAAAAACGGGGGGGAAGGGAAAAAAAAAAAAGGAAAAAAGGGAAAGGGGGGAAAAGGGGAAAAGGAAAAAGGAAAAGGAAAAGGGGAAAAGGAAAGGAAAGGGGGAAAGGGGGATAGGAAAGGGGAGGGGGAAAAAGGGGGAAGGAAATAAGGAAGGGAAAAAGGGGAAAAGAGGAAAAGGGAAAGGGGAAGGAGGGGAAAAAAGGGCGGGAAGGAGAGGAAAGGAAGGAAAAGGGAAAAAGGGAAAAGGAAAGGAAAAAGGAAAAAAGGAAAGGAAAGGAAGGAAAGGAAAGGAAAGGAAAGGAAAGGAAAGGAAAGGAAAGGAAACGGAAAGGAAAGGAAAGGAAAGGAAAGGGAAAGGAAAGGAAAGGAAAAGGGAAAGGAAAGGAAAAGGGAAAGGAAAGGGAAAGGAAAGGGAAAGGGAAAGGAAAGGGAAAGGAAAGGGAAAGGAAAGGGAAAGGGAAAGGGAAAGGGAAAGGGAAAGGGAAAAGGAAAGGGAAAAGGGAAAAGGAAAAGGAAAAGGGAAAGGGAAAGGAAAAGGAAAAGGAAAAGGAAAAGGAAAAGGAAAAGGAAAAGGAAGGAAAAGGAAAAGGAAAAGGAAAAAAAGGAAAAGGAAAAGGAAAAGGAAAAGGAAAAGGAAAAGGAAAAGGAAAAGGAAAAGGGGGAGACGGAATAAAGAGAAGGAATTGGGGAAGATGGAGAAAATCTGGGGTGCAGAGTGTGTGGCTGAATGGTTGAACGAATCAGGATTTAGGGAAAAGAGGATAAATTCCCAGAGTTTGGAAACGTGGGACAGAAATAAAGGTGGAAACGCAACAGCAGCACAAGGGCCAGATCCAGGGATTTAAAGCCAAAGGGATTTTTGGGATCAGTTGTGGATGGTGCAGTGGGAAGTCAAGGATAACGGTGAAGTTAAAGGATTAGGGATAAAATTAAAGGATAAAGGATGAAGTTAAAGAATAAAATAAAAGGATAAAGGATGAAGTTAAAGGATAAAGGATAAAGGATAAAGGATAAAGGATAAGGATAAAGGATAAAGGATAAAGGATAAAGGATAAAATAAAGGATAAAGGATGAAGTTAAAGAATAAATAAAAGGATAAAGGATGAAGTTAAAGGATAAAGGATAAGGATAAAATTAAAGGATAAAGGATAAAGGATAAAATAAAAGGATAAAGGATGAAGTTAAAGGATAAAGGATGAAGGATAAAATAAAGGATAAAGGATAAAATAAAAGGATAAAGGATGAAGTTAAAGAATAAAATAAAAGGATAAAGGATGAAGTTAAAGGATAAAGGATAAAGGATAAAATAAAAGGATAAAGGATGAAGTTAAAGGATAAAGGATGAAGTTAAAGGATAACAGTAAAGGATAAATAAAAAAGGATAAAGGATGAAGTTAAAGGATAAAGGATGAAGATAAACGATAAAGGATAAAGGATAAAATAAAAGGATAAAGGATGAAGTTAAAGGATAAAGGATGAAGTTAAAGGATAAAGGATGAAGTTAAAGGATAACAGTAAAGGATAACAGGCTGTTGCTGCTGCTCCCTGGGATCCTCCCCTGACCCTGCAATTCCAGCAGGGAAAGGAGAGCCGGAGGAACCGGAGAGTCTGGGGAAGTGTCTGCTGAATCCTGCATGAGAATCATGGAATCATTCCATTTGGGAAAGACCCTTAAAACAATTGATCCCAACCTTTACCCCAACACTGCCAGTGCCCTCAAGCACCACATCCACACGAAATCAGTGGTGGGACCGAGAACTTTTCCCATGGGAATGCTCTTGCCAAGATCCTGCTCCTCCCAGTCATGAGGGATTCCATTTAGGGAGATGGGAAACCTCTGAACCTCTCTGGAGATCTGGCCTGTTCCCGGTTCCTGAGGGAACAGCAAACCCTGTTCCCTGTGCTCAGCCCTGGAGGCACCTCTGGGTGCTGTGTCCAGCTCTGGATCCTCCTCAGCACAGCAGGGACAGGAGCTCCTGGAGCTGAGCAAGGGCCTGGAGCAGCTCTGTGCCCAGGAAAGGCTGAGGGAGCTGGGGCTGCTCAGCCTGGAGAGGAGCCACAGTGAGAGGGGCCTCAGTGATGGGTGTCCCTGGCTGTCCCTGTGTGTCCCTGGCTGTCCCTGGGTGTCCCTGGGTGTCCCTGTCTGTCCCTGGCTGTCCCTGGGTGTCCCTGTCTGTCCCTGTTCTATCCTTGGGTGTCCCTGGGTGTTCACTGAGTGTCCCTGTCTGTCCCTGTGTATCTCTGGGTGTCCCTGGGTGTCTCAGGTGTCCCTGTGTGTCCCAGTCTGTCCCTGTGTATGCTTGTCTGTCCCTGTGTGTCCCTGTCTGTCCCTGGCTGTCCCTGTCTGTCCCTGTGTGTCCCTGTGTGTCCCTGTGTGTCCCTGTCTGTCCTGGTGTCCCTGGCTGTCCTGGGTGTCTCAGGTGTCCTCAGTGTCCCTGTCTGTCCCTGTGTGTCCCTGTCTGTCCCTGTCTGTCCCTGTGTGTCCCTGTGTGTCCCTGTGTGTCCCTGCCTGTCCCTGTGTGTCCCTGTGTGTCCCTGTCTGTCCCTGTGTGTCCCTGGCTGTCCCTGTGTGTCCCTGTGTGTCCCTGTCTGTCCCTGGCTGTCCCTGTGTGTCCCTGTCTGTCCCTGGCTGTCCCTGTCTGTCCCTGTCTGTCCCTGTCTGTCCCTGGGTGTCCCTGTGTGTCCCTGAGTGTCCCTGTGTGTCCCTGTGTGTCCCTGTCTGTCCCTGTGTGTCCCTGTGTGTCCCTGGCTGTCCCTGTGTGTCCCTGTCTGTCCCTGGGTGTCCCTGTGTGTCCCTGTCTGTCCCTGGCTGTCCCTGGCTGTCCCTGTGTGTCCCTGTGTGTCCCTGTCTGTCCCTGTGTGTCCCTGTCTGTCCCTGTGTGTCCCTGTGTGTCCCTGTGTGTCCCTGGCTGTCCCTGTCTGTCCCTGTCTGTCCCTGTCTGTCCCTGTCTGTCCCTGGCTGTCCCTGGGTGTCCCTGTCTGTCCCTGTGTGTCCCTGTCTGTCCCTGTGTGTCCCTGTGTGTCCCTGGCTGTCCCTGGGTGTCCTGGGTGTCCCTGTGTGTCCCTGTGTGTCCCTGTCTGTCCCTGTCTGTCCCTGGCTGTCCCTTGGTGTCCCTGGGTGCAGGGAGGGTCACAGCAGGGCCAGGCTGTGCTCCAGGCCCCCAGCTGTGGCACCAGAGCCACGGGCAGGGACCGATCCCAGGAATTCTCCCGGCACAGGAGGCAGAACTCCTGCCCTGGGCAGTGCCCAGCCCTGAGCAGAGCCCAGAGAGGGGTTGGAGTCTCCTCCCGGGGACATTCCAGATTGACCTGGGCACAATCCTGAGCCCTGTGCTCCGGGATGGCCCTGCTGGAGCACGGAGGAGCCACCAACTCTCCCACTCTGGTCCCTTCCAACCCAGCCCATCCTGGGATTCTGGGATAAGGTTTTCCACACACCTTCACCCTCCCCCACCAACACACAGCGTGTAGGGTGACAACCGCAGTGTTTTTCCTGTCACAGCTCATTCCCAGCTCCTAGAGGTGCTCCTGGAGCTCCAGGCACTGGGCCAGCGCTCTCCAAGTATCCAACGTTTAATCCAAAATCCGCTTCTCCCATCCCCAGAGCTGCTGTTGGTTCCTGGGCCTTCCTGAGCGCTCCTGAGCAGCTGGAACGCTCCCAAGGCAATGATTTCTCCTGTTTTCCACACTTTCTGATGGTAACAGACACGGAAATACCACGGGAGAAGCATTTGACCTCCCCGATTCCATCCCGCGGTGGAACCGGAAAACGCGGGGAAGGAGGAACACAAACATCGGAGATAACAAAGCTCATCCAAATTTTTCCCAAACCACAAAATGAAACAGCCAGGCAGTTAGCGAGGGAAAGGTTTCTATTGAGTTTATCTTTTATCCAAGGTAGCACAGAATGAATTTCTCCTGACATTTTTCCCTTCCAGAATTTAAGGAAGCGTTTTCCCTTTTCGACCGGACCCCCAAGTCGGAGATGAAAATCACCTACGCCCAATGTGGAGACGTCCTGAGGGCTTTGGGGCAGAACCCGACCCAGGCTGAGGTCATGAAGTTGCTTGGCAGACCCAAACCTGAAGGTTGGTGGCCTCCTCCGTTTGTTTTCCCAGAATTTTTCCTGGAGAAAGTGAGGTCTCCATTTTCTAAGTAAGAAGTAACTCAGGATACGGAGCAGCCTCTGAAATTGCCAGCAGAAAGGGAAGAAAAATTGGTCTGGAAGTCAAGATAATTGTCCCAAATTGAGGGGAATTAATTAATTTAACAGCCCTGGGCATCAGGGTGTTTCAAAATGACAAATTTTTTGCCTTTTAAAATTGCATTTATGGAGGAATTCACGTGGTTTTCCTAAAAACACTGATTATTTCCAACACATCCAGAGAAACAAAGGGATAACCTGGATGTAAGGACATGGATTGTTCCACAAAAGATGGGTGGGAAGGCCTGTAATGACTGCAGTGATATCCTTCTGTATTCCATATTTCCATGTTCTTCTCTCCCTTTTATCCAATGTTTATCCCCACATTTCTGTGCTCATGCTGGATATTCCATTGTTATTCCCAACTCTCCCAGAATCCCCCAAAACTTCCATTTCCAGGCTCTTTTTTTCCTTTTATCTGACATTTATCACCACAGATCTTCCACCCATGGTTATTCCCAACTCTCCCAGAATCCCCCAAAACTTCCATTTCCAGGCTCTTTTTTTCCTTTTATCCAACATTTATCACCACAGTTCTGCCCTCACAGTGGAAATCCCATGATTAATTCCCAGCTCTCCCAGAATCCAACAAACCTTCCATTTCCACACTCTTCTCTCCTTTTATCCAACATTTATCACCACGGACCTTCCCTTCCATGGTGGGTATCCCATCGTTATTCCCAACTTGCCCAGAATCCCCCAAAACTTCCATTTTCAGGTTTTTTCCTCCTTTTATCCAACATTTATCACCACAGTTCTGCCCTCACAGTGGATATCCCATGGTTAATTCCCAACTCTCCCAGAATCCCCCCAAGCTTCCATTTCCACACTCTTTTCTCCTTTTATCCAACATTTTTCACCACAGATCTTCCACCCATGGTGAGTATCCCATTGTTATTCCCAGAATCCCCCAAAACTTCCATTTCCAGGCTCTTTTCTCCCTTTATCCAACATTTATCACCACAGTTCTGCCCTCACTGTGGATATCCTGTAGTTAATGCCCAACTCTCCCCCAAAACTTCCATTTCCGGGTTCTTTTCTCCTTTTATCCAAAATTTATCACCACAGATCTTCCCTCCCCACGGAGGGTATCCCATCATTATTCCCAGAATCCCCCAAAACTTCCATTTCCAGGTTTTTTTCTCCTTTTATCCAACATTTATCACCACAGTTCTGCCCTCACAGTGGAAATCCCATGGTTAATTCCCAGCTCTCCCAGAATCCCCCCAAGCTTCCATTTCCAGGTTCTTCTCTCCTTTTATCCAAAATTTATCACCACAGATCTTCCCTCCCCACGGAGGGTATCCCATCTTTATTCCCAGAATCCCCCCAAGCTTCCATTTCCAGGTTCTTTTCTCCTTTTTTCCAAATTTATCACTGCAGATCTTCCACCCTGTGGTGGGTATCCCATCATTATTCCCAGAATCCCCCCAAACTTCCATTTCCGGGTTCTTTTCTCCTTTTTTCCAAAATTTATCTCTGCAGATCTTCCACCCTGTGGTGGGTATCCCATCATTATTCCCAGAATCCCCCCAAGCTTCCATTTCCAGGTTCTTTTCTCCTTTTTTCCAAATTTATCGCTGCAGATCTTCCACCCTGTGGTGGGTATCCCATCATTATTCCCAGAATCCCCCCAAACCCTCCGTTTCCCCTGGGTTTTTCCAGAGATGAATTCCAAGATGATCGACTTCGAGACCTTCCTGCCCATGCTCCAGCACATTGCCAAGACCAAGGACACGGGAACCTACGAGGATTTCGTGGAAGGGCTCCGGGTGTTCGACAAGGAAGGCAACGGGACGGTCATGGGAGCCGAGCTCCGCCACGTCCTGGCCACGCTGGGTGAGGAAAACCTGCCCTGGGCGGGAATTTCCATCCCTCCTTTTCTCCCTCCCTCTTTTCCCTTCATGTTTTAGTTCTCCTATAAAATATCTTGTTCCCATCACCATAAAATGATCCCAGAATTTCCAACCCCAACGATTCCCTTGGTTTGTCCCCATTTTTCTGTGTTTCCAAGAGGAGTTTCCATCCCTTCCTTCTCCTCTCCCTCCTTCCTGTTGTGTTGGATTTCTCCAATAATTATTTAATTTCCATAAATCATCCCAGAATTTCCAACCCCAACGATTCCCTTGGTTTGTCCCCATTTTTCTGCACTTCCAAGAGGAGTTTCCATCCCTTCCTTCTCCTCTCCTCTCCCTCCTTCCTGTTGTGTTGGATTTCTCCAATAAAATTTCCATAAATGATCCCAGAATTTCCAATCCCAATCATTCCCTTGGTTTGTCCCCATTTTTCTGTGTTTCCAAGAGGTGTTTCCATCCCTTCCTTCTCCTCTCCTCTCCCTCCTTCCTGTTGTGTTGGATTTCTCCAATAATTATTTAATTTCCATAAATCATCCCAACATTGCCAATCCCAACGATTCCCTTGGTTTGTCCCCATTTTTCTGTGTTTCCAAGAGGAGTTTCCATCCCTTCCTTCTCCTCTCCTCTCCCTCCTTCCTGTTGTGTTGGATTTCTCCAATAAATATTAAATTTCCATAAATCATCCCAGAATTTCCAATCCCAACGATTCCCTTGGTTTGTCCCCATTTTTCTGTGTTTCCATCCCTTCCTTCTCCTCTCCCTCCCTCCTTCCTGTTGTGTTGGATTTCTCCAATAAATATTAAATTTCCATAAATGATCCCAGAATTTCCAACCCCAGCTATTCCTTGGTTTGTCCCCATTTTTCTGTGTTTCCAAGAGGAGTTTCCATCCCTTCCTTCTCCTCTCCTCTCCCTCCTTCCTGTTGTGTTGGATTTCTCCAATAATTATTTAATTTCCATAAATCATCCCAGAATTTCCAACCCCAACGATTCCCTTGGTTTGTCTCTGTTCTTCTTCACCAAAATGAAGATTTACAAACCAATAGGCACCAAATATTTAAATAATAAAATTAGATTTAATTAAATCCATCACTGATCCATACCAATAATCCCAAACTTGACCTTGGAGTCTTCCAGAATCTCAAACTCAGCGGGAAACTGAGTTTTCACTTTTTTCATCAGGACTTGGTTAAAACTGACCCAAACCTTCAATATTCGGCACTTAGATCAAATTATTCTTAGGAAAATGAGTTGTGCCCATAATATCCTGCGAATTTCCATATTTTCCCTGTCTTTCTGGATTTGGGATCAAATTTATTCTCAAATTTGGACCTAGATTTGAGTCAAGCTTGGAATTTGGATCAAGTCTGCAATTCCAAAATGAGCTTATCCCATGGTCAGCACCCCAAATTCCTGCCAGGAGAAACGTCCCCCTCTTCTCTCTCACTCCCATTTGTGTTCCTCAGGAGCTTCCTAAATTCCTAAATCAGGGATTTTGATCCGGGGATTTTGTTTTCCGTGCAGGGGAGAGGCTGACTGAGGAGGAAGTGGATAAATTGATGGCTGGGCAGGAAGATGCCAACGGCTGCATCAACTACGAAGGTGGGTGGGACCCCTGAAACCCTTCCTAAAATATTCCCAAGAAAGTTCAAATCCATGGGAAAATCTGGGGCGAAATTTCCAAATTTTTAGACAATTCTGGCTCCGTAACTTTTCTGATAAACCCCACCTATGAAAGGTTAATTATGTTTCCCGTAGGATAACTGATCCTTTTTTCCCAGCTTTTGTGAAACACATCATGGCTAACTGAGCCCAGGTGAGTCTCCTCTGCCCTTCTCCTGGATTTCCAAGTCCTCGTTCCTTTAGGATTGACTGGAAACTTCCAAGAAAAAAAATATTTTTGCACGTGCATTTACAAATCCCTGCTCCCAAATTCCTAAAAACACAAGGAAACAGAATTGAGCTGACAAGAGAGGGGGAAAAAATAAAAGTAAAATAGATAAGAAGGAATGAGGAATGTTCTCAGCCCTGGCAGTATAATTAGTGGTTTTCCATAAATCTTGCTCCCACCATCTCCTGACAACGGATTGGGTTTCCAGGAAAAGCTTTGTCCGACACATCCAAACCACAGCACCACCGAGGGCATCTCTGTCCCACCCTCACAAAGGAGCTGGGCTTTGTTTCCAGGATCTCCTGGGCAAGGTTTATCCCAGTTTTACTGGAAAAGGTGCCTTTGTCGGGCATTCCCGGGGTTTTCTCCCTGCTCAGCTCTTGGGGAAGGGGCTGATGGATCCATCTTAGCTGATATCCCGGGAAAAGCGGCACTCAGATTTGGTCTGGATGTTTTGGGTTTGCTGTGGTTGTTTTTTAGTCGGTTTCAGCAACTCTGGTTTATTTTTAGGCCTGGTTTTGGGTTGGTTTTGGAGCTGACCTGGCTGTCCTGTGGTGACTTTGGTGTCTGGGTTAAGTAGGGGTCACATCCAGGTTATTTGGGAATTTTGTTCCAAGATATAACTTAACAAAACATAAACAAGCTAAAAGAATAACCAGATTTGGTTTGGTTTTTTTTTTTTCCCCTTTATTTCTATTTTTTCCCTATTAGAATACTTTTTTTTTTTTTTCCTTAAGGCATTTACCTTTGAACTTGGACTTTTCCAACTGGTTCCCAGTTTTTGATATAAAAAATCAGGAGTTTTGGCGAAATCCCAATCCATGGTCCCTGCCTGTTGTTCAGGGATGTTTTCAATCCTCAATCCAAACCCACAAGAAATTCCCGTTCCAATGGGAACCAATGTCAGTCAAGTGAGCATGGAAAGATTGGTTTGTCACGGGAAAAAAGTTTTCCAGTTCCATAGAGAAGCTGGAAAACTGGAATAGGATTGGGAATCATTCCGAGGGTCTTTGATGGGTTTGGGAAGGGGGCTGTGAGCTTCTGATTCCCAGGAAACCAACATTCCTGGGATTTGCTGATGAGCCTTGGTGGTGTCATCCAGAGGTGTCCCTCCCACCCTTGCTGTGGGGCTCTTGGAATGTTTGGGCCATGGTCCCTGCCTGTTGTTCAGGGATGTTTTCAATCCTCAATCCAAACCCACAAGAAATTCCCGTTCCAATGGGAACCAATGTCAGTCACCAGAGAAGACAAGTGAGCATGTAAAGCTTGGTTTGTCACGGGAAAAAAGTTCCATGGAAGCTGGAAAACTGGAACAGGATTGGGAAAAAATTCTGAGGGTCTTTGATGGGTTTGGAAAGCTTCTGATTCCCAGGAAACCAACATTCCTGGGATTTGCTGATGAGCCTCAGCAGTGTCATCCAGCGGTGGCCCTTCCACCCTTGCTGTGGGACTCTTGGAATGTTTGGGCCATGGTCCCTGCCTGTTATTCAGGGATGTTTTCAATCCTCAATCCAAACCCACTGCCCTTGGAAATTCCCATTCCAATGGGAACCAATGTCAGTCAAGTGAGCATGGAAAGATTGGTTTGTCATGGGAAAAAAGTTTTCCAGTTCCATAGAGAAGCTGGAAAACTGGAACAGGATTGGGAAAAAATTCTGAGGGTCTTTGATGGGTTTGGAAAGCTTCTGATTCCCAGGAAACCAACATTCCTGGGATTTGCTGATGAGCCTTGGTGGTGTCCCTTCCACCCTTGCTGTGGGACTCTTGGAATGTTTGGGCCATGGTCCTTGCCTGTTATTCAGGGGTGTTTTCAATCCTCAATCCAAACCCACTGCCCTTGGAAATTCCCATTCCAATGGGAACCAATGTCAGTCAAGTGAGCATGGACAGCTTGGTTTGTCACGGGAAAAAAGTTTTCCAGTTCCATAGAGAAGCTGGAAAACTGGAATAGGATTGGGAAGCATTCTGAGGGTCTTTGATGGGTTTGGGAAGGGGGCTGGGAGTTTCTGATTCCCAGGAAACCAACATTCCTGGGATTTGCTGATGAGCCTTGGTGGTGTCATCCAGCGGTGTCCCTTCCACCCTTGCTCTGGGGCTCTTGGAATGTTTGGGGAAAGCCAAATGGAATTGATGCCTTGTGCAGGCTGACCTAGAGCAGAGAATGGACAGAGCTAAAGAATAAAGCAGGGATTTATTAAAACCCTCCATGGCTGCACCTTGGGCAGCACCAGAGCCCAGCCAGGGCTGCACCCAAGATGAACCAAAATGGCCCCAAAATGCACGAGCGCTCCCGGGCTCTCTCCCTGGGATCAGTTCTGCTCCATTTGCACCTTGCAGTTCATTGTCCCATCCCAGCTTTAGCCCAGGCAGTCCCACCCTGCTTGTTTTTCTCTCTCCAGCCCACGGGGTTTGTGCTCCTGGGCTGAGATTTGGATCATTTGCCCTTTATAGTAAAAAGGGCACCATTTATAAAAATATTCCTTCAGGATCCTCAATGAAGGAATGATTGGCATCTGACTCCAAGGCTTCAGAATGCTGAACACTCAATTATTAGAACTATATTATATTACATTACAACTATATTAAAGAGCGCTACTACACCATACCATATCATACTTATTGCTAAAATACTAAAGAAAAGTCGTGACTGTCTCCTGACAGTCAGGATACAGCTTTGTGTGACTGGTTAAGGAAACAAAACAATCTTCAGTGGAATCTAATTATCAAATTCTTTCAGGTAAATAATCTTCTAACGCATTCTACATGCCACAAGCACAAGAGTAGTAATAGAGATAAGAATTGCTTTAATTATTCTTTTTAATTATTCTTTTCTCTACTTTTCTTATAGCTTCTCTCTGTTCAGAGGGCACATGAACACCACAGTCCTTGGTGCCCAGCTGGAGCAGGAATTGTTTTGTCTCCCTGCTCTGTGCACAGAGCTCACCATGCCCTGATGTGGAGCTCAGACCCACACACTAAAGCAGCACAGAACCTGAAAATATAAAAATTAAACCCTGAGGCATCCAAATGTTCACTCTGGAAGGAGCCAAGGTCCTTTGCCACAGGATCTGAACTCGGTGGGAATCTGGAGCTGAGCCCAAAAATTCAGGAACGGCTCCATCTCTTGGCCATTCCTGTGGGATGGAGGGAAGAAAAATCTGCATTTCCATATCCCCATGGAACTGGGCCTTTCCTTTTCTCCTGATTTCCCGAGGGAATTGGGACTATTTTATATGGAATTTCCTTACCTGGGTCAGCTCCAGGTGTTAGGGACTGCTTCCCATGTTTTCTCCATCACTGAGCATGGGACTGTGGGATTGGGATGATTCCTGGTGTTTTGGCAGCTCTTGTTGTTGATAAGCTGAGAATGATTCCCAGCGGAATTGTTTGTTCCTTCTTTTCCCACTAATTTAAAAAAAAATCTTTATCTTTCAGGACAAGATAAGCACCGAGAATTCCGGATACTGGCCTTGGATTTCCATCTGCTGGAATTTCCCCTTGTTTTTCAGCCCAGACTCCCATTCCAGAGCTCCAAAATGGGCCGAAATCCCTAAAGATATTTGGATATTTTTGTTTAGTTTGCCTTGCTCCTCCGTGGGAAGAGGGTGGAACCTGTGGAGATCCTATGGAAGAAACTGGAATGTGAACGATGAATCCCTGGGAATTTCTTGAGGATGAAGGATATAAACAGAAATACAAAAGTCAGGAAAAAGGAGGAATTCTTTTCATTAATAAATCGATCAAAAAATTATTGATCCCTTTTTCCATCCCAAACTCCACCTTTTCCCTGTGTTTATGGGACACCAGTATAAATTCCAGGAATATCCTTCATCCTTCGGGAAAAACTGTGAAATTCCCAGAAATCAGCAAAAAACAGAACCTTGCTGATGTTTTTTCCTCTGCTTTGAATGATGGAAAATTAAGGATGTAAAAGAAAAAAAAAAATCCCAAATTAAAGCAAAATTTGCTAAAATCCATCTTTTCTCCATGAGGATTCCTTCCCATTCCAATAATTTCCCTAGGAACCAAGGAAAAGTCTTCCCCAAAGGAAAATTGGAAGTTGTTCTAATAAACACACCTCAGTCCTGGAGTTTTTGCAGTAAAAAATGGGATTTTTCGTGTCTTTGTTTCCTCATTGTTTCTTTGTCTGTGTGAGGGAAGGGGAAAAGAGATCCTGAGAAAAACCTCAGCAGAGGCCAAGGAAAGCTGAGAAGCATGGAAAATCACACGGATTAGGAGAGCTCCTTTTCTGGGGAATAATAATTGAAAAAGTAAGGGGGAAAAAAAAAATCCTCTGGGGCTGGAAAAAGGAGAGGCCAGGAGCTGGTGGAGCTTTTTAGGGAATGCCGAAGAACCTGGATATGCAAAAATCCAGGAGCAGAAGGGGTTGTTAAAACAGGGAAATTCTGAGTTTAATGGAGGGAAGATCAGCGGAATATTAGAATTCTGGGATACAGAATTCCATTTCCTTTCCTTTCCTTTCCTTTCCTTTCCTTTCCTTTCCTTTCCTTTCCTTTCCTTTCCTTTCCTTTCCTTTCCTTTCCTTTCCTTTCCTTTCCTTTCCTTTCCTTTCCTTTCCTTTCCTTTCCTTTCCTTTCCTTTCCTTTCCTTTCCTTTCCTTTCCTTTCCTTTCCTTTCCTTTCCTTTCCTTTTTCCTTTCCTTTCCTTTCCTTTCCTTTCCTTTCCTTTCCTTTCCTTTCCTTTCCTTTTCCTTTCCTTTCCTTTCCTTTCCTTTCCTTTCCTTTCCTTTCCTTTCCTTTCCTTTCCTTTTCCTTTCCTTTCCTTTCCTTTCCTTTCCTTTCCTTTCCTTTCCTTTCCTTTCCTTTCCTTTCCTTTCCTTTCCTTTCCTTTCCTTTCCTTTCCTTTCCTTTCCTTTCCTTTCCTTCCCTTTCCTTCCCTTCCCTTCCCTTCCCTTCCCTTCCCTTCCCTTCCCTTCCCTTCCCTTCCCTTCCCTTCCCTTCCTCCTTCCTTCCCTTCCCTTCCCTTCCCTTCCCTTCCCTTCCCTTCCCTTCCCTTCCCTTCCCCTTCCCTTCCCTTCCCTTCCCTTCCCTTCCCTTCCCTTCCCTTCCCTTCCCTTCCCTTCCCTTCCCTTCCCTTCCCTTCCCTTCCCTTCCCTTCCCTTCCCTTCCCTTCCCTTCCCTTCCCTTCCCTTCCCTTCCCTTCCCTTCCCTTCCCTTCCCTTCCCTTCCCTTCCCTTCCCTTCCCTTCCCTTCCCTTCCCTTCCCTTCCCTTCCCTTCCCTTCCCTTCCCTTCCCTTCCCTTCCCTTCCCTTCCCTTCCCTTCCCCTTTTTTTCCTCTTTTTTAGGAATCTTTTATCCAAAGGAAAATTAATATTTTAATATTTTTCATTGCTATTCACGAGGCAATAAATAAATCAATAAAAATCCATAATTTAATTAATTCTTAATTAAAAATCCTTTGCCCCCAAGGTCAACTTTTGTATTTATTCATCCCTTGGGAAGCTGTTTTTAAATAATTAATTAATTAATCGGCCTGCATCTCCTTGATATTCAATATTTTAACTTTTCCAACAGTTTCCTCTGACAGCAAAATTTTCAGCAATTTTTAAAAAAAATTTGTTGCCAAAATTGCCCCTGATTTTAAACCCAAATTTTCTTCAGAACTGATCCCAGGATTAATTTTCCTCAGCTGACCCATTCCATTTTCCTTGGTATTTTTACTCAAGGATTAATCACCCCTTAGAATCTCTCTTTTCCCCTCCACTGCAGATAAAGCAACTCCAAACAATTTATTCAGGAATTGTCAATTTGATCTCAATTCCCAGCTTTATTTAAGACAGAAATTCCTGGAATTCCCTGAAGTTCCTTACACAGCTCTGTCCACCTCTTCTTCTTTAAAGCAAAGTGGCAAAAAAGAATTTGCCTGTATCCCATAAAATCCCATAAAATCCCATAAAAATCCCATAAAAATCCCATAAAATCCCATGAAATCCCATCTATCCCAGGAACTGCTGTGGGATAACGGGCTGCTGGAATTTTCCAAGGAGCTGCCTTGTGGAGCAGCGATCTCCAGGCTGGATTTTCCTCCATTCCCTCCCCTTCTGCTGACTCCAGCCAGCCCCAATTCCCTGGAGGAGCCTCAATTCCGACACAGATAATCCACAAACGACCCCAAAACCTCGTAAACATGGGAAGCACAGCCAAGGAAAACAACTCCCAAAGATCCCAAAATTCCTTCTCCAGCCTGTCCCCAGTGCCACCGGCACGGCCAGGTTGGCTCCGGTTGGGTTGGGAATTTTTACCAGAGGGGAATGTGCTCAGCCCATCCCAACTTTCCCAGGATAAACACGGGACAGATCCAATTCCCTGGAACTTCCCACAAATCCCTCCAGGAGCAGAAGGAACAGCAAACAACGGGGATAAAAAAGGAAAAGCCCGTGGGGACGTGGCCAGAGGGACGAGCACGGAGTGTCCCCAAGGCTGGATAAACAGTCCAGACTCGCAGGGAATTTTTGCAATCCTGTTTTACCTCTGGGCTTCTTTTTAACCAAGAAATCCCAAAAAAAAACCCTCTGGATTTCCCTCTTGAGCAGGGGTCCAGTGGGATAAACAGATTCAGGAATTTCTGGGTTTGTTTGTAGCTCCTACAGACAATTCCTTATTCCAGGTTTCCCAAAAAAATGTCCATGTATGACAGTCCCAGCCACAATATCCCAAAAAGCCCTGCCAGGTTCAGCTCCTGCCTTTCCCACCTTTAGAACCTCATGGTGCTGTCTCTCCAAATCCATGGATTCCAAGGATAAGGTGCAGCTCCTGGGCTGGAGGAGCTCCAAGGCTTCCAAAGATCCATTTCCACGTTGGTGGCTCCATCTCCCAACTGTCTTTGATGAGCCAGAGATTCCCAGAATTGTTTGGGTTGGAGGGGCAGCTTGAAGATCCTGGAATTCACTCACCAGGGGTTTGTGCTGGGGCCAGCTCTGCTCAATGCCGTTATTGATGACATGGATGAGGGATTGAGGCTGTCATCAATAAATCTGCAGGTGACACCGAGCTGGGAGCTGTGCCCGTCTGTGGGAAGGCGGGAGGGCTCTGCAGGGAGACCTGGAATGGTTGGAGGGATGGACAGGGTCTAACAAGGTGAAGTTTGATAATTCCAAGGGCCCAGTCCTGCATTTTGTATAATGATTGTAAGGGCTCTACCACAATGACCTCCGTTTGGAGCTCAGTGATCTGTGCTTTCACAGAATCACAGAATCACAGAAATTCTACGTTGGAAGAGACCTTTAAGATCATTGAGTCCAACCCATTTTGGCCACAATAATTGCCTGAAACTCTCTGGGCTGGGGATGGTGTGGCTGGACAGTGCCCAGGTGTTGGGTTTTCGGCTGTTTGGAGGGCCTGGAAAGGCCCGGAGTGGCCTTGGGGCAGCCCGCGTATCAAAGGACGAGAAGAGGCTTCAGTTCTTTTCTCGGTCTCGGTGTTTATTAATTGTTTATCTAAAAGATTTTCTCTCGGCCCGACAGAGCTCTGCTCAGCAGCCAGCCATGAGCACACTCCCTGCCCTCCGGGTGGTCACCTATCTTTATACCCATGGTTACGTGTACAATATTTATCATTTTTCCCCAATGCCTTTCACCCTTATTGCCCAGTGCACTTTCAGTAATGACCAATCCCAAAGTGCCACCATCACCACAGAAGATGGAGGAGAAGAAGAAGAAGAAGAAGGACAGGACACGCCCCAATTCCTCCATCTTACTTCTCTAAACCCCCCTGTACAGAAATCCTAAACCCTGTGTCTCACCCTCTAATTAACCAATCCCTTCACCATTCACCCCGGTGAAACCCTCCTGTCCTCATACAGGTGTCGTCTCCTGTGTAGGATCAAAGTGCAGCCACCAGACACTTCTGGAACATTCCAGGACTCCCGAGCCCCCCAAGGGTGCTCTCGGTGACACCTCAGTCCTGAGCTGCTGAGATCCCACACCCAGGCACAAAGGGAGGGACAGCAGGGTGGACAGCAGGGTGGACAGGAGCCAGCAGTGGTGGCCAAGCAGGCCAAAGGCTCCTGGCCTGGCTCAGCAATGGAGTGGCCAAGCAGGAGCAGGGAGCTCACTGTGCCCCTGCCCTGGGCACTGCTGGGGTCATATTGAAGTTGGAGGGAGACGACCCACCTTGCGTTGGTCAGCCATCAACTCCACTTTATTGATCAATCAATCACCTTTTATAACAGTGTTAATCAAGTTCATGCACATTGCAAAATCTGAGCTCACAATCGGTCAGAGATAACACACCAACCCTCCCTATGTTTCCAATACCAAGATTTGGGTTCTCAAAATTATTCTTGCTTTCCCAACACAGCCAAAGATAGAACATCCACTTGTTATGAGAAAGCTGCCTGAGAACTCTGATGTGCAAGGCTCTCAAGGCCTTCATGTTTGTCACTTTTACCTGTAATTAAAAATAACCTGAGAACCTCTGCTGTTCACAGAAGCAGGCTGTGAGAACCTGCTCCTCACAGCTGCCTTCTGGGCATCCTGAAAAATCTCCACAGGGTCACACCTCGGGTGCTGTGCCACTCTGGCCCCTCAGCTTGGAGGACCTGGGGACCTGAGCACATCCAGAGGGGACGCGAGGCTGGAGAGGGCTGGAACAAAACCCTGTGAGGAGCCCTGAGGGAGCTGGGGTGCTCGGCTGGAGCAAAGGAGACTCAGGGAGAGAGAGGGGCCTCAGCCCTGCCTGAGCTGCCTGGGCCCATGTCTGTCCCTGTGTCTTCCCTGTGTCTGTCCTGTGTCTGTCCAGGAGCAGGGACTCTTCTGTCTCTGCATGCTGAGGCACAACTGGAGTCTGTGCCCAGCTCTGCCCCTCAGCTTGGAAGAACCTGGGACATGACACATCCAGAGGGGACAGCGAGGCTGGAGAGGGGCTGGGAACACAAACCCTGTGAGGAGCCCTGAGGGAGCTGGGGGTGCTCGGCCTGGAGAAAAGGAGACTCAGGGCTGCCCCCATCACTGCACAGCTCCTGAAAGGGGCCTGTGCTCAGCTGGGCTGGGCTCTGTCTGCAGCAGCACTGACACACCAGAGCACACAGCCTCGAGCTGCACCAGGGAAGTTTAGGTTTTTATGAAAAACCAGGGCACTGGGAATATTTCTGTGTCTGCTCTGGGTGCCCTGACCCCCAGGGCAGCACTGACTCTGACCCTCATCCATGGAGAAAGTTTCCTAAACTCCAGAATAGACCAGAACCCACAAAAGTGTGCAATAGATTATAGAGAGCAGTGTGGGTGTGTCACTGGGTGAGAAATTGAGGTTTTTTGGGGTTTTTAGTGTGTTGTGGATGGCAGCAAGATGGAGGGCACAGGGTGTCATCCTGGGTTTCTTCTTCATGCTGCTTCTTCCTCCTCCTCCATGGGTTTGGGTGGCATTTTGTGATTGGGCAGAGAAGTCCCACGCAGCTCTGTGGGATCAGTTATTGGGTTAAAAGGGGAAATAATCCAGGTGTCAGCTCTTAATGGGATAGTTTAGTCTGAAAAGACCTTGGAACAAGAGATTGTTGCCATTTTGTGCCTTCTGATGAAAAGCTGCTGAACTCCCAGCAGTGAGACTGAGATAAGAAATAATAAACACCTGAGTGTGAACATGAAATAACATCTCCAGTGCCTTCAGTCCAGACCCAGAGAAACCCACACCTGGAACCAGCACAGGGTGGACATCAGGATAAAGTTTTTCACAGAAAGAGTGATAAAGTTCTGGAATGGCTGCCCGGGGAGGTGGTGCAGTCCCCATCCCTGGGTGTGTTTAACAAAGCCTGGATGTGGCACTGGGGGCCAGGGCTGAGTTGAGCTGTTGGGGCTGGGTTGGACTCGATGATCTTGAAGGTCTCTTCCAACCTGGGCATTCTGGGAATTCTGGGAATTCCAGCATGTGAGGGAACTCCTGCCACCATCCCAGATTGCTCCCAGCCCTGCCCAACCTGGGCACTTCCAGGGACAAGGGTTGAACTCCAGTCTGGGAATGACCCCAGGACAAAGCCAAAGTTTGTGTATATTCCCATAAACCCCAAACCGGAATCCGTGAACGGAGTCTTGTGGAGTTCAGCCAATCCTTCCTGGATCAGCAATTCCCAAAGCATCCCACAGGAGATCCTTTCCCACCCTGTCTCCCTGAACCTGGCAAAATCCCCATCCCTGATTTCCGTGGCGCTGACAGAGCCCTCAGTGACATTGTGACATTTTTATGGGATCCTGCATTTCCTCCCCACGGATCAGCCGCAGAACGGAGCTGGATTCCAAACTCGGATATTTGCAACCCCATGGATTCTTTCCCTGCATCATTTGGATCCCCCTCCCCATAATAAATTTAGAGCCTGAGCTGCATCCCTGAATCCCAGCTCCCATTTTTAGGGATTCGATGGAACCACCCTGATTCCCCCTTCACAGATGAGGGAGTTTTATGTCCTCTCCCAGCGTTTTTTCCACATTTCCCTCCTCCTGCTGTTTTTTTTTTTCCCTCCTAGTGGAAAATCGCTCTCAAAGTGCCCTGAGAGTAAAACCCATCAATTAAAACCCTCTCGTTAGCAAGGGAGGAATTCCACAGCCTTGAGTTTGCAGATGGAGAGGAGAGAAAAAAACCAAAAAAAAAAAACCAAAAAAAACCCAAAAAAAACCAAAAAAAAAAAACAAAAAAAAAAAAAAAAAACAACAAAAAAACAACAACAAAAAAAAAAAAAAAAAAAAAAAAAAAAAAAAAAAAAAACCAAAAAAACCCCAAAAAAACCCAAAAACAAAAACAAAAAAAACCAAAAAAAAGGGATTTTTGAATTCCTCGCTTTTGAAATTCCAGCGTGATCCAACTCCCAGGTCGCTCCATCCTTAACGGGCCATTAAAAGCAATGTTCAAAACACAGAGGACATCATCATCCCCTCAGGAAAGTTAATGGAGCAGAACGTTCAGCTCCGAGTTTTCCCCGTGTCTGCCCCGGGAATGTTTGTTCGGAGAGGCTTTTAATGGAGAACAGGTGCTGGAGGCAGAAATTTGGGAATAAATGGAGTGGAAAAAAGGGGCCAAAATAGAGCAGGCAGAGAGCAGGTTGCAAATTCCAGGGAATATTAATGCTTGGGTTTGAGGGAGAAATGGTGTTTTTGTGATTTCCTGAGGTTTTGAAGCTCCCTGGAATCGATGTGGGTTTTTTTCCTTACAAACAGTTCAAAAAAAATGAAAATGTTCTTTCCAAAGGGAGTATTTCAGTGTTTTGTGTTCATACCCTTATTTCTCTTCTTGGTCTGGAGAACAAATGGAATTTTCTTTCCCAGTTTTTTCTCCTTTCCCCACGTTTTTCTCCTCCAGTGCCAGCAAAAGAAATCGGTGGCAGGAAAGCTGGAAAAAGGCAAAAGGAGGAATTTATTTTAAAACCTGTTATTAGATTGATCAGAACTGATAGGACAACAGCAGGAATTGTTAAGGAATTATGAAAAATCTTCTTTATTCTGGGAAAATCCTCCATAGGATGAAATTCTGGGTAGAGCTGGAGGAATACCAAGGACAGCAAAGCGAAAAAGCTGCAGATTTTGGCCCAAAAACCCCCTCTTGTTACAAAAGCATCACCAAGGGATGGATCCTGCCTGGATCCAGAAGATCCAGACCGGTTTATTCCAGGAATTTGAGGAGCAAAGATCAGAGCACTTCTTGGAATATCTTTTTTTTTTTTCCAACTCATTAAGAGTTTGCAGAAAAATTTGGGATGGTGAGAGAGCAAGGAACAGAGACTTTGGCCAAGCAAAGCCTTGTGGATTATCTGGGATCTCTCTGGAACTTGGCTCTTTCCTGGAATATTATTAAGGATCAAATTATTTGGAATTAAAACCAAAAAACGAAGACAAGAATTAGAAATAATTTTCAGTTTCCCGAATTTTTTTTTTGCCTTTTCTACTCCCAGGGAAGAACCGCCATAAGTTTGGGATGCGCATTCTGCCTTCTCCCAGAGAACATTCATTTCTTTGGGAATAAAAAAAACCCCTCGGCCGTGGCATTAATAATTCCCTGCTCCAACCCTAAACCTTGGGAACAGCGCCAACTTTCCAAGGCTCCCGGAGCTGCCCTGGCCCAGCAGCACCTTGGCTCCGTTAGGAATTTTCACACTTCCGTGCACTTGACCTTTGCATTGCAACACTTGGCCCCAAATCTTTTATTTTTCCCTTTTTTTTTTTCTTTTTTTTTAAAGGATTTTGCTCGTTGAAGGAAAAAATAAAATCCCAGTGTCAGCTGCCAGGGAAAGGATTGGGAAAAAATAAAAATTTTATTTAAAAAAATACTTGTGATGAGCTGTTGACATTCCTGGGAACTCCAGGGGTTCCTCAGCAGATGTTTCCCAACAGAAAACACAAGGATGTCCAAATCCCAGGAAAACAAGATTTAGGAACAAGGGGAGAGGAGCAGGAAAAGCAATTCCCGATGGGAAATGAAGGTTTCCAGCGTGGCTCTGGAATTGTGCTGAGGGTGGAGATGGCTCTCCTCGGATTCCCCATCCCTGGAGGTGTCCAAGGCCAGGTTGGATGGGGTTTGGAGCAACCTGGGATAGTGGGAGGTGTCCCTGCCCATGGGGTTGGGATGGATGGATCCTGATTATTTGGGGGATTGAGAAAAACAGGAGCTGTTAATTAAAATAAAAACTTATCATGAGGATTTACACAAGAAAAGTGAAATTGGGGAAGGGCAAATTCCAAATAATCTGAGTTGGGATAGTGGGAGGTGTCCTTGTCCATGGGGTTGGAATGGATGGATCCTGATTATTTGGGGGATTGAGAAAAACAGGAGCTGTTAATTGGAATAAAAACGGGATACTCATCATGAGGATTTACACAAGAGAGGTGGAATTAGTGAAAGGCAAATGGCAGATTCCAAATAATTCCATTTGGGATAGTGGGAGGTGTCCCTGCTCAGGGGGTTGGATCCTGATTATTTGGGGGATTGAGAACTGATGGAAACAGGAGCTGTTAATTGGAATAAGAATGAGATATTCATAATGAATTTACGGAAGAGAGGTGGAATTAGGGAAGGGCAAATTCCAAATAATTCCAGTTGGGATAGTGGGAGGTGTCCTTGTCCATGGGGTTGGAATGGATGGATCCTGATTATTTGGGGGATTGAGAAAAACAGGAGCTGTTAATTGGAATAAAAATGGGATACTTATCATGAGGATTTACACAAGAGAGGTGGAATTAGGGAAGGGCAAATTCCAAATAATTCCAGTTGGGATAGTGGGAGGTGTCCTTGTCCATGGGGTTGGAATGGATGGATCCTGATTATTTGGGGGATTGAGAACTGATGGAAACAGGAGCTGTTAATTGGAATAAAAATGAGATATTCATAATGAATTTACAGAAGAGAGGTGGAATTAGGGAAGGGCAAATTCCAAATAATTCCATTTGGGATAGTGGGAGGTGTCCCTGCCATGGCAGGGGTGGGATGGACAGATCCTGATTATTTGGGGGATCGAGAATAACAGGAGCTGTTAATTAAAGTAAAAACTTATCATGAGGATTTACACAAGAGAGGTGGAATTAGGGAAGGGCAAATTCCAAATAATCTGAGTTAGGATAGTGGGAGGTGTCCTTGTCCATGGAGTTGGGATGGATGGATCCTCATTATTTGGGGGATTGAGAAAAACAGGAGCTGTTAATTGGAATAAAAATGGGATACTTGTGATGAGGATTTACACAAGAGAGGTGGAATTAGGGAAAGGCAAATTCCAAATAATTCCAGTTGGGATAGTGGGAGGTGTCCCTGCTCATGGGGTTGGAATGGACAGATCCTGATTATTTGGGGGATTGAGAGAAACAGGAGCTGTTAATTGGAATAAGAATGGGATATTCATAATGAATTTACAGAAGAGAGGTGGAATTTAGGGAAGGGCAAATTCCAAATAATTCCAGTTGGGATAGTGGGAGGTGTCCCTGCCATGGCAGGGGTGGAATGGACAGATCCTGATTATTTGGGGGATCGAGAATAACAGGAGCTGTTAATTAAAGTAAAAACTTATCATGAGGATTTACACAAGAGAGGTGGAATTACGGATAGGCAAATTCCAAATAATCTGAGTTAGGATAGTGGTAGGTGTCCTTGTCCATGGGGGTGAAATGGACAGATCCTGATTATTCGGGGATTGAGAACTGATGGAAACAGGAGCTGTTAATTGGAATAAAAATGGGATACTCGTGATGAGGGACAGGGTGCCGAATTCCCAAAGATTTGTGTGGATCCTGGTGTCCAGAAATGATCTCCCATGGGATTGTGACAGGGCAGAGAGCCTGGGGCTCCAGGACTTCATTCCAGGTGCTGCTTCCAGCAGCCTCAAGGAAACAGAACTGCTCTTGAGAGGAGCAGGATTTTCCTTGGCTCTGCCTGGCCCAAGGCATCCCAGGAGCCAGGCCTGGCTTAGCCATCCCTACGGGAATGCTGGGGCTGTTCCAGAACCTTCCAAGTCAAAGGGAATCTCCCCACGGACTCCAGCAAACCTTGCATCTGACCCACTCATGCAGGAGCACCCTTGTCCAAGTGGGAAAACCGTTTTCCTTGAATTCCTCGGTGTAGAACAATCCCAGAATTCCTTCTTTCTAATTTCTCCCTCCCCTCCACTTTCTAAATTTTTCTCCTTGTTTTTTTTTTCTCTCTCCTTTGGCAGCAGCTGCTCTGGAAAAGTCACAGAAGAAACACGATCAGGATGTTTTCCTCGCTCGTGGCTGCCCTTGGCGTTATCCCGAGGAACTGGGCTGCTCCCTATTGTCCATCATTCCCTATTTCATGCGGAATTGTTATCAGGGGCTCCAGGATCATCAGGAAAAGGCTTTTGATTGGATTGCTGGGATTTATTTCCCCTTTTTGAAGCCAGCTGGGATTGAAATCCAGACCCAAATCACTGCAGCATTCCACAGAATTCCATAGTTGGAGGCATCCAGGAGTTGTTGTGGATAAACACGGGGTGGATTCCGTCGGCATCCAGCAGGCGCTTAACGAACCCTCCTCGGTTCCACATTCCCCACCATTCCCACAAGGAATGTGAAGCCCAGGAGGTGTTTCCTCCCTAAATCCCCCTGGGAATTAAGAAGGATTGGGAAGGGAGATCCAGCCCCCTTTGGGTGCTGAGCTCGGCCTCGTTATTTGCGAAAAGGCTTTAAAGCAATTCCGGCCGGGAGTGGCCTCCTCGCCATAGAGTTTTGGGAATTCCGTGGTATTCCAGGCAGGATTTAGGATCTGGGATTAATAAATAAATAAATAAATAAATAAATAAATAAATAAATAAATAAATAAACAAAGCTTCCAAGCTGCCATGCACCTATTCAAATCCAAAAATCCACTTATCCAGCAGATTTCTTGGAAATCATTGGGCTGCCTTGGCTTGCAGCTCCTGCTAATTAATGGAGCAAGGGAATTATTTATGGCAATTAAACAACACCCCCGACCTCCTCTCCCTGGAATGACTTCTCAGTAGTTTATCAAAAATCAGAGATGGCTCCTTATCAAATTCTTATTCCCACTGGATGAACATCCCTGGATGAGTTCAGGCTCTGGAAATGAACAACAAAGGAATTGTTCTTATTTATCTCAGGGAGGATCGCAAAATCTCAGCTCTGCAAAGAGGAATCCTGGCAATTTTTGGTTTATTAGAGCAATTTTCTTTGCTATAATTTTCTCCCTGAAGAAAATAATAAAAATAATAAAAATAAAAATAAAAATAAAAATAAAAATAAAAATAAAAATAAAAATAAAAATAAAAATAAAAATAAAAATAAAAATAAAAATAAAAATAATAATAAAAATAATAATAAAAATAATTAAAAATAATAATAATAATAATAATAGTAATAGTAATAATAATAACAACAACAACAATAGCTGTGGTTTATAAAATTCCAGGAGGGTTTTTGTGGGAAGGAATCTTAAACATGATCCTGTTTTACCCCCAGATGGGCAGGGACACCTTCCACTATCCCAGGTTGCTTCAAGCCCCATCCAACCTGGCCTTGGACACTTCCAGGGATCCAGGGGCACCCAAACTTTCAGAGGGAAGAATTCCTTCCCTATTTCCCACCTAAACCCACCCTCCTTCAGCTTAAAGCCGTTCCCACTTTTAGTCCATGTTTACATTACAAATATTTATGGGGGAAAAGAATCCAGCGCAATTCCCATATTTACCAATCATTTCCTGGGATATTTGGTGCCATCAGACAGTTCCTTTCTGTTGGAAAAGGCAACAAAATGGTCCTTCCATTGTTCAGGGGGAATGGTGCGAATCCCCCGGGATAAATCCATCCCAGCCCATGGATCATTTTGCATTATTGTCATTTAGTGACTTCTGCAGCAGAGATTTGGAAATTTCCGTCCTCTCTTTGCTCGGAGCCACGGTCATCCCAAAACATCGGGTCTTTGCCATGTTTTTTTTTTTTTTTTGTGGGATAGAAACCATGAGGAATTCCAGTGAAAAATCTCCCACTGTTTTGCCTCCATAATTCACTGGAGGAGGGACATTTTAACCTCCCTGAAATGAAAATGTTCTGCTTTGACTTGTTGAAATAAGGCTTTGTTTGGGGTTTTTTCCTCATCAAACTCTGGCTCTCTGATGTGGTGTGGGAGAGCCGGAGCCTCCAAGGGGTTTGGAATCTTGTTTCTTTTGTAGGATGAAAGTTTTATGGCCAAATTACACCTCTTGTCATGGCCCAAATCAATCCCTGTGAAAGAATCCGTGCCTTAGAACGAGCACATGGGGAGCAAAGGCTTCCAGGCCGCTCATCCCACAAGATTTCCACTGCAATTCCCAAAAAGCTGTGAATTCATAGCACAATGCTATGGAACTGACTGGGAAGGAAATCCCTCACACCAGAGGGGCAAAGTGAAACCTTTAGGATGTGATTTTTCAATCAGACATGGATCATTTCCCTCATTCCTCAGGATAATTCAATTTTACAGGAATTTTCAGTGCAGAAATAATTCAGGTAGAAAAATCCTGAGCATTTCAATCCATGGATCCTTTGGAACATTGAGCTCCCAGGAAAACTGTCAGAGCAGGAATTACATCCAGAAGTTTACAGAATCGATGGCTCTCTATATTGTACATTGTATACAATTGTATATTGTCTATATTGTATATTGTCTATATTGTATATTGTCTATATTGACATTGGATTGTCGTGGAATCCTGGAATGGTTTGGGATGGACGGGACCTTAAAGCCCACCCAGTGCCACCCCTGCCATGGGCAGGGACACCTCCCACTGTCCCAGGTTGCTCCAGGCCCCCTCCAGCCTGGCCTGGGACACTTCCAGGCATCCCCAGTTTCTCTGGACAATGGAATCTGCACGTTTGTGTTGCACCTGGCAAGAGGAGAGCACAGTCCTGAGTGGAAGCCACAACAATCCCAGTGAAATAATAACAATGGAATACTTGGAAAAGCCAACTCCTTCCCCTTTGTGGCCAAGAAGTTTCTCCTCATCCAATGAAACTTCCCTTTGCACCAGGAATGGGGCTGCTTACTTAGGCAGGAAGGATTTCCTTGAGCATGGTGGGATTTGAAGGTTGGATTTTGGAGGTCTTTCCAAAGTTTAAAGATTCCAGGATGGAATCCCAGATATCTGGGAACACCAGAGCTCTGAGTGCCACATCCAGGAATTCCTGGGACACCTCCATGGATGGCAACTCCAAAGCTCCCCGGGCAGTTCCAAGGCCTGAGCCCCCTTTCCATGGGGAAATTCCTGCTGGTGTCCAACCTTGGCCCAGCCTGAGGCCATTCCCTCTGCTCCTGTCCCCGTTCCCTGGAGCAGAGCCTGATCCCTGCCTTGCTGCAAACCTCCCTCCAGGGGACTTGTGGAGAGTGAAATTTCCATGAAATGGGATGGAAACTCTGTCCCATATTCTGGGTCTCGGATCCCTCAGTCAGCTTTGGATGATTTAGTAGCAACTTTCTTCAAGGGAAAAGATTCCTGGTCTGAGGGACGGCTACTGGAATTCAGCCTTCACTCTGGGCCCTGTGTGTGTGAGAGCAGCACAGCTGGGAATTTTCTCCAGACTTTGTGTCCCAGGATAACAGGAATTCCTTGGAGACCTCCATGGATGGCAACTCCAAACATCCCTGGGCAGTTCCAAGGCCTGAGCCCCCTTTCCATGGGGAAATTCCTGCTGGTGTCCAACCTTGGCCCAGCCTGAGGCCGTTCCCTCTGCTCCTGTCCCCGTTCCCTGGGAGCAGAGCCCAATCCCTGCCTTGCTGCAAACCTCCCTCCAGGGACCTGTGGAGAGTGAAATTTCCATGAAATGGGATGGAAACTCTGTCCCATATTCTGGGTCTTGGATCCCTCAGTCAGCTTTGGATGATTTGGAAGCAGCTTTCTTTTAAAGGGAAAAGATTCCTGGTCTGAGGGACGGCTGCTGGAATTCAGCCTTCACTCTGGGCCCTGTGAGTGTGGGAGAGCAGCACAGCTGGGAATTTTCTCCAGACTTTGTGTCCCAGCCGAACTCGAGCCCCGCCAGGCTGCCAGGAGCTGGGGAAGCAGGAAATCAGCAGCTCCAGGGAAGTTCCTCTCAGGTCACTCCATGCGGAAAGAACGGGAGGCCGGGAAGGAGGCCGGCGGATCCCGGTTCCAGCAGAGCCCGGAGGGTTTCTCCTCGAGCCGTGCCAGGAGCAGGAAAAGGAGCTGGGTCTTGTTCCTGTCACAGAAGTGAGAGCCCAAGGCTTGGAATCCCCCTGGAATTTCTTCAGGGAAAAACCCTGTGCACACAGAGCCGTCCGGGCCTTTTTTTAGGCCCTGGAAGTGAGACTTCCATCTGGATCAGATTTCCTCTTGGCTGGAGCTCCCGTCCGAACCTGCTGGCCAACGGCAACAAAACTCCAGCCTGACTCCACTCCCAATTGGGCTTCCTTGTTTTCCTGCTGCTGGTTGGGATCGGATTTGCAAGCGACACCCGAAATCCTCCAGGACAGCAAATCCGCACAAACAGGGCCACGCTTCCCTGTGTTTGTCCAAGCCCAGGAATAATAATGATTATTACAATAATAATAAATCCTGGCTGGTTTATAAATAGGAGCTGGAGAACCCTTTGGAATTGGCTCCATATCCGCTTCTAGAGG
Organism: Zonotrichia leucophrys gambelii; assembly: GCF_028769735.1. Lineage (NCBI taxonomy): Eukaryota > Metazoa > Chordata > Aves > Passeriformes > Passerellidae > Zonotrichia > Zonotrichia leucophrys. The sequence goes on from NC_088171.1 coordinate 1,612,711, forward strand.
ATGGATGCAGTTTATTCTTGCTGGAAGCTAAAAATTTAGGAATATTCCAGGAGCTGCAGAAAATGAGAGGAAAATGGGATGAAAGGGGGTCCTGGATGTGGGGAAATATTTGGGGCTCTTCCAACTGCTGCTGCCACAGCTGGGAACACCTGGAAAGAGGGAACGGGGATTTGCCGGGGAAAGAGAAGGAAGGAGAGGAGCAGTGGGAGAATGAGAACCCTGAGGAGGCTTCAAGGTGATGGAATCCAAAATAAGGGAAGGTAAAATTCCATAATTCCCAAACGTCTCGGTACAAGTCTGTGCATTCATCCAATATTCAAATTTCAATATTCAATTCCAAAAATTAGACCGCAAATCAAACACTCCAGGACATGAAATTCATTCCTACACAGGATCCTATCTCTTTCTGTTTCCCACCTAATTATGGAGCAAATCAAACATGCCAGGCCATGGATTTAATTCCTACATGAGATTTCCCAATTAATCATGGAGCAAATCAAACACTCCAGGCCGTGGATTTAGTTCCCATCCATGATCCCTTCTCTTACCCTTTCTCAATTAATCATTGAGCAAATCAAACACTCCAGTCCATGGATTTAATTCCTACACGAGATTTCCCAATTAATTATGGAGCAGATAAAACACTCCAGGCCATGGATTTTGTTCCCACACAAGATTTCTTCTCTTTCCTTCCCCAATTAATCATGGAGCAAATCAAACACTGCAGGCCATGGATTTATTTCCCACACAAGATATCCCAATTAATTATGGAGCAGATAAAACACTCCAGGCCATGGATTTCGTTCCCACACAAGATTTCTTCTCTTTCCTTCCCCAATTAATTATGGAGTAAATCAAACACTCCAGGCCGTGGATTTATTTCCCACACAAGATTTTCCAATTAATTATGGAGCAAATAAAAAACTCTAGGCCATGGATTTCGTTCCCACACAAGATCCCTTCTCTTTCCTTATGCAATTAATCATTGAGCAAATCAAACACTGCAGGCCATGGATTTATTTCCCACACAAAATATCCCAATTAATTATGGAGCAAATCAAACACTGCAGGCCATGGATTTATTTCCCACACAAGATATCCCAATTAATTATGGAGTAAATCAAACACTCCAGGCAAAGGATTTTGTTCCCACACAAGATCCCTTCTCTTTCCCTTTTTCAATTAATCATTGAGCAAATCAAACACGCCAGGCCATGGATTTATTTCCCACACAAGATTTTCCAATTAATTATGGAGCAAATAAAAAACTCTGGACCATGGATTTAGTTCCCATCCATGATCCCTTCTCTTTCCCTTTCTAAATTAATCACTGAGCAAATCAAACACTGCAGGCCATGGATTTAATTCCTACACGAGATTTCCCAATTAATCATGGAGCAAATCAAACACTCCAGGCCAAGGATTTTGTTCCCACACAAGATTTCTTCTCTTTCCTTCCCCAATGAATTATGGAGCAAATCAAACACTCCAGGCCATGGATTTATTTCCCACACAAGATATCCCAATTAATTATGGAGCAAATCAAATGCTCCAGGCCAAGGATTTCGTTCCCACACAAGATCCCTTCTCTTTCCCTTTCTCAATTAATCATTGAGCAAATCAAACACTGCAGGCCATGGATTTAATTCCTACACGAGATTTCCCAATTAATCATGGAGCAGATAAAACACTCCAGACCATGGATTTTGTTCCCACACAAGATCCCTTCTCTTTCCTTATTCAATTAATCATGGAGCAAATCAAACACTGCAGGCCATGGATTTTATTCCCACACAAGATTTCTTCTCTTTCCTTCCCCAATGAATTATGGAGTAAATCAAACATGCCAGGCCATGGATTTATTTCCCACACAAGATTTCCCAATTAATCGTGGAGTAAATCAAATGCTCCAGGCCAAGGATTTTGTTCCCACACAAGATTTCCCAATCAATTATGGAGCAAATAAAAAACTCTGGGCCATGGATTTAGTTCCCATCCATGATCCCTTCTCTTTCCCTTCCTCAATTAATCATGGAGCAAATCAAACATTCCAGGCCATGGATTTTTTTCCCACACAAGATATCCCAATTAATTATGGAGTAAATCAAATGCTCCAGGCCAAGGATTTTGTTCCCACACAAGATCCCTTCTCTTTCCCTTTCTCAATTAATCACGGAGCAAATCAAACACTGCAGGCCATGGACTTAATCCCATCCATGATCCCTTCTCTTCCCTTCCCAATTAATCACGGAGCAAATCAAGCACTGCAGGCCATGGATTTCATTCCCACCCTTGATCTCTTCCTTTCCCAATTAATCACGGAGCAAATCAAACACGCCAGGCCATGGATTTAATTCCTACACGAGATTTCCCAATTAATCATGGAGCAAATCAAACACTGCAGGCCATGGATTTCATTCCCACCCTTCTCTTTCCCCTTCCCAATTAATCATGGAACAAATCAAACACTGCAGGCCATGGATTTCATTCCCACCCTTGATCCCTTCCCAATTAATCATGGAGCAAATCAAACACTGCAGGCCATGGATTTCATTCCCACCCTTCTCTTTCCCCTTCCCAATTAATCATGGAGCAAATCAAACACTGCAGGCCATGGATTTCATTCCCACCCTTCTCTTTCCCTTCCCAATTAATCACGGAGCAAATCAAGCGCTCCGGGTGCTGTTTCTGGCCCCGATGCCCGGTCCCACCTTGTGACTCACATCCACACACAGGAACTCTTCCCCTCCCCGCCCTCCCAAGAAGAAAATATCCAAATCCCAACTTCCCTCTGGGAATTGTCCCTGGCTCCTGCTGCCTCACCATCCAGGGATCTTCCCAAGCTCCCAGGATCCGGCTTTATTTTTAATGGATTTGTGAGCATTTCTGGGTTGGAAGGAGTTGGCTGAATCCTGAGACAACCTCCCAGCTATTCCAGCTCAGAGGGGTTCCAGTGTTTCAAAAACAAGGAGTGAACGAATGGAATTGTCTTTATTCCATGGCTGGAATCCACTGAGGGCAGAGGCATTAAGAGACTCGAGCCAAATAAATGGATACTGATGGAGCAATCCTCGGGCTCTTGGATAAATCTTTATTTCGGAAGTGTGTAAGAACTCCTGTCAGCTCCGTGGTTCCCTTCCAGCTTCAATAAATATCCAGGCTGAAATCCCAGACTTCCTCTTATTATTTTTTTTCCCCTAAAAAAAAAAAAAAATGCTTCTCTGCCTACACCCCTCATATGAGGGAAGGTAAATATTCCCATATTTATATCTGGTGGAAAAAAATTCCGGGCAGCAAATTCAGGATTAGCAATTTCTGACACTGCCCTAAAGCTTTATTTTGTGCAGTCCAAACACAGAGCATTCAAATATGAAATAAATCTTAAATAATGATGAATGAATTATAAATTCATATTTAACATCACGGTTTTCTAAGGAAGACCAGCCCATTCCCTAGGGATCAGATAACACTGGAAAACCTGATAAGCAGCTGGGACAAAATGTTTGATGATGGAAAAAACATTTCCAAAGGCAGCAAGGAGTAAAGAAATCCCGGAGACCCAAGGATCTGCAGGAAGCCAATTCTTGGGATGTCTATAACAGGGCAGAACCACAAAGCTGAATTTTTTTGGGGGGAATTACGAGAGACGAGAGCAGCTCAAGAGAAGCACTGAAAGCCGGATTTCTTTTGGGAGAACATCCATTGATTTTTATCTCCCTGCAGCTCGAGTTTCCCCGGATTATCCGCGGGCTGGCCGAGCTGACGGCTTTGTCTGAAGCTGTGTCAGAGCAAGCCCGGAGCTGTTCCTGGGCACGGAACCACAGGAAATACCCCGGGCAGAGCGTGGCCTCCCTGGCACCCCCTCCTGATGATTAAAAACCTTCCTGTCCTTTAAACCCTTCTCTCCCAAAAGCTCCGTGGCTTGGAGCCTTCCTTTCACCAGTGTTCCTGAATTTTCTGTCTTCTCCTCCACATTTCAGGAGGCTCCAAACCTTGAGGGTGAGGAGGTTCTGGAGAAGTTTTCCCACAGAAGATGTGGCTTCTCCTGGATCCCTGGAAGTGTCCAAGGCTGGGTTGGAAGGGGTTGGAGCAGCCTGGGACAGTGGGATTTCCCCTTGCCCATGGAATGGGATGATCCTGAAGGTCCTCCCCAATCCATTAATGGAGTCGGAATTTCACAGCACAAAACTCTTCCTCGTTTTCCTGATTTTTTCCCCTCACTGGAAATGGTGGAAAAAAGAGCTCCCAAAATTAGGGATTGATGCCCTGAACTCCCATCCCGACCAGAACTGGACACAAACACGGATCACATCACACACGTTTCTCATGGAAAGTTTTCCCTTTGCTCGAGACCAACGGGGAATAAAACTTTACAAAATCCAGGGAAAATCAGGGAAATTTCCTGTCTTTTTGCCTTCGCTGGAAAGGCAGAAGAGGGATTTGGGACAAGGCCTGGTGTGCCAGTGTCGGGTTTTCTCGGCTGTTTGAAGGGCCTGGAAAGGCCCGGGGTGGCCTTGGGGCAGCCCGCGTATCGAAGGAACAGAAGAGGCTTCAGTTCTTCTTTCGGTTTTTATGTTTATTAATTGTTTATCTAAAAGATTTTCTCTCGGCCCGACAGAGCTCTGCTCAGCAGCCAGCCATGAGCACACTGTGCTGCCCTCCGGGCGGTCACCTATCTTTATACCCATTGTTACGTGTACAATATTTATCATTTTTCCCCAATACCTTTCACCCTTATTGCCCGGTGCACTTTTAGTAATGACCAATCCCAAAGTGCCACCATCACCACAGAAGATGGAGGAGAAGAAGAAGAAGAAGAAGGACAGGACACGCCCCAATTCCTCCATCTTACTTCTCTAAACCCCCTGTACAGAAATCCTAAACCCTGTGTCTCACTCTCTAATTAACCAATCCCTTCACCATTCACCCTGGTGAAACCCTCCTGTCCTCATACAGGTGTCGTCTCCTGTGTGGGATCAAAGTGCAGCCACCAGACACTTCTGGAACATTCCAGGACTCCCGAGCCCCCCAAGGGTGCTCTCGGTGGCTCAGCACCTCAGGACTGAGATCCTGAGATCTGACATGCCAGGACAAGAGGGAATGGCTTTAAACTGAAACCGAGTCGGGATAGATGGGATTTTGGGAAGGCATTCCTTCCAAAAGGAGCTGGGATGGGATTCCCAGAGCAGCTGTGGATCCCTGGCAGTGCCCAAGGCCAGGCTGGACATTGGGGCACCCTGGGACATTGGAGGTGTCCCTGCCATGGCAGGGGTGGCACTGAGTGGGCTTTGAGGTCCTTTCCAACCCAAACCATTCCAGGATTCTCCGGAGTTAAGGAAGGGCTCCAAATGGGATCATCCGGCTCCAGAACTGACATTTCAGTCGTTGTCCGCACTCTGATCACATCCAGCATTCCCAGATGGCCAGAAGGTCCCACTCCTGATGCAGCCATTCCCACAAATTCTTCAGAGGAGACAGGTGAGGCAAATCACCGAAATCACGACAACAGAGGAAAATTATTTCCCAAAATCCACAAAAAGCGGGACAGGAAAACACAAAAATCAGAGAGCTCAGGGAAGCACAAGGATCATCCAACTCTTGTGTATCAGTTCCTCCATGGCCCAAATTCCTTTGGGAATGTCCTTGGGATCTTCCAACCCTTCCTTCAGACCTGTGGGCACCAGCCCAGCTCCAAAGCAAAGCTGCTCCTCGATTTTCTCCTTTACCCACACAATTCCAGCGCTCAGGAGAAGCTGAGCAGAGCAGGAAGGGAAGAGCAGCAGGAATATCCCAGAAAATCAAGCACGTGGATCTTTTTTAATGTCTCTGGAGAGAAGATAATTCAAAATCCTGCTATTGTCCAAGAATAAAATCATTTAAAAGGCGGCTACACCCCGAGTTCTCAGCAGGAATATCCCAGAAAATCAAGCACGTGGATCTTTTATGGCTCTGGAGAGAAGATAATTCAAAATCCTGCTGTTGTCCAAGAATAAAATCATTTAAAAGGCCGCTACACCCCGAGTTCTCAGCAGGAATATCCCAGAAAATCAAGCACGTGGATCTTTTTTACGGCTCTGGAAAGAAGATAATTCAAAATCCTGCTGTTGTCCAAGAATTAAACCATTTAAAAGGCGGCTACACCTCGAGTTCTCAGCAGGAATATCCCAGAAAATCAAGCACGTGGATCTTTTTTACCGCTCTGGAGAGCAGATAATTCAAAATCCTGCTGTTGTCCAAGAATAAAATCATTTAAAAGGCGGCTACACCCCGAGTTCTCAGCGTCCTTGCTCCCAGTCTGGGTGTGTGTCATTCCCACCTCCCTGTCTGTCTGGAAACAACAAACTCTGGAATTGGAAAGGGATGACACAGTGAGGCAGAAAGCCTCAATCCACGGGGAAAAGTCAGGGATAACTTTTAGCTGCTGGGGTGACGCAAGAGAATTTTTTTTATTTATTAAGGAATGAATACAAAAAAAAAAACAACTTGGAGCAACCAGGAAATGCACAAGGCACCAACGACAGTCCCGCGATTCCCAAACAAGGCCTGGAAAGCTCCCTGGTGTTCCCAGCATGGATTAGTCACCCTGCTGGGAAGGCCTTGGCAGCTCCTCTGGGTGGGCAGTCCAACAGGTGGGGCCGAGATTCCAGGGACTCGAATTCATCCTCGGCTCTGCCAACACCGGGAATGTCCTTCCTGGGAAATGGGGGTGCAAGCTGCATAAATATCCCAAAAAAAACCCCAAAATTCTGTGTCCACGGTGTGAAAAAAAAACCACCTCTGGCCCTCCCTGCAGCCTGGCAAATATTCCTTCGTTTCTGTGCTCATCGGGGATTTTTACTCCCCAACTTTTTTATTATTTTGTCAAAGAATGGATGATAATTCTCATTCTTTTGGTTGAATTCCAAGTTTTTCTTTCTCCTCCTATTGCCATTTGCCAGAATTCTTTTTTTTTTTTTTTTTTCCCCTTCAAATTGCTTTTAAAGATTCCATAGGACATTCCAGCAGGGAGCAACAAGGAGATAAATTCTAAAAATAGAAGGCGAACACACGGAGCCAAACTTCATTTTTTGGGAGCGGGTGTCCAAGCGGTGACTTCGTTCCCATGTTCCTGCAAAGGAGACACCAAACTCCTGCAAACCAGAAAATCCTAGGAAAAAAATGTCCCAGGACAAAAAAAAATCCCCAAAAATAGTTGGGATGGGAAATCCTTCAGGAAAACCTCACTCCCAATCCGCCTGCTCCCCGTTAATGATGTCACGACCCCGCAATTTGCATTTTCCAGGTGTTTTGTGGCAAAGAGAGATTCCAGGAGCCAAACTTCCCTAAAACAGGAACAAGCAGTGGTGTCACATTCCCAATCCATGTTTTGGAGGAGCATCAGGTCCCTCCTGCTCCAAAGATGGAAATTCCAGACTCCATCGGCACCGAGTTGGAGAAGACCTCAGAGTGCAGCTTTGGCTCCCCAACTTTTTTATTATTTTGTCAAAGAATGGATGATAATTCCCATTCTTTTGGTTGAATTCCAAATTTTTCTTTCTCCTCCTATTGCCATTTGCCAGAATCCTTTTTTTTCCCCCTTCAAACTGCTTTTAAAGATTCCATAGGACATTCCAGCAGGGAGCAACAAGGAGATAAATTCTAAAAGTAGAAGGCGAACGCACGAAGCCAAACTTCATTTTTTGGGAGCGGGTGCCCAAGAGGTGACTTCGTTCCCATGTGCAAAGGAGACACCAAACTCCTGCAAACCAGGAAATCCCAGGAAAAAAATGTCCCCAAAAATATTTGGGATGGGAAATCCTTCAGGAAAACCTCACTCCCAATCCGCCTGCTCCCCGTTAATGATGTCACGACCCCTCAATTTGCATTTTCCAGGTGTTTTGTGGCAAAGAGGGATTCCAGGAGCCAAACTTCCCTAAAACAGGAACAAGCAGTGGTGTCACATTCCCAATCCATGTTTTGGAGGAGCATCAGGTCCTTCAGGGTCCAAAGACGGAAATTCCAGACTCCATCGGCACGGAGTTGGAGAAGACCTCAGAGCCCAGCTTTGGCTCCCCAACTTTTTTATTATTTTGTCAAAGAATGGATGATAATTCTCATTCTTTTGGTTGAATTCCAAGTTTTTCTTTCTCCTCCTATTGCCATTTGCCAGAATCCTTTTTTTTTTCCCCCCCTTAAACTTACTTTTAAAGATTCCATAGGACATTCCAGCAGGGAGCAACAAGGAGATAAATTCTAAAAGTAGAAGGCGAACGCACGGAGCCAAAGTTCATTTTTTGGGAGCGGGTGTCCAAGCGGTGACTTCGTTCCCATGTTCGTGCAAAGGAGACACCAAACTCCTGCAAACCAGGAAATCCCAGGAAAAAAATGTCCACAAAAATAGTTGGGATGGGAAATCCTTCAGGAAAACCTCACTCCCAATCCGCCTGCTCCCCGTTAATGATGTCACGACCCCGCAATTTGCATTTTCCAGGTGTTTTGTGGCAAAGAGAGATTCCAGGAGCCAAACTTCCCTAAAACAGGAACAAGCAGTGGTGTCACATTCCCAATCCATGTTTTGGAGGAGCATCAGGTCCCTCAGGGTCCAAAGATGGAAATTCCAGACTCCATCGGCACGGAGTTGGAGAAGACCTCGGATCCCAATTGGATTTCCAATTCAATCCATGGAGATTCTGGAAGGAGTCAAACCTGGAAAATTTTC